>NW_028324300.1:5905000-6205000 GCF_058129835.1 Hydra viridissima
CAAAACTTTTTAGTTAATAAACTGGTAGGCTAATAAAGTAGTAAAGTTTGAACATAATTTGAGATAAATTTCTTTTTTAAATAAAAAAAATTTCTTTTTTCAATACTTACTTAATGACAGCATTATTGCAAATGATATACTCAGCTTCATCAGTATAGGGGTTTTGAAAGCTGCAACAGCTAGATCGAAGATGTACAGATTCTCCATTTAAATGCTTGAAATGAAATCGAACAGATAGTGGTTGACCTTTGAGCTTTATTACTAAGACAAGATATCAAAGAAGTGCTATAAAAGAATTCATAATCAATTTTGCTTCAAATATTAATTACTAAATGGATTTAATGTCAATAGTTTGGGTTACAATTATTGATGCACCAAATATTGCTTCTTCCATTCATTACCCCCCCCCCCCCCCTCAATGTTATAATGAAAGAACCATGTCATTTTGTATTATGTTATAATGCTTACTTAAGCAACTTTTTCTTCAAAAAGTTTTTGACTATATTTTGTCAAGATCTTTATGTACTTAAAACATTATTTTTCTGATTATTTCTAACTAAAAAAATAAGTTCATTTAAAAACATCTTTGTGAAAAGAACTCCTTGATTTTAACAAAATGTTTTTTAAAAAAAGAGTTCTTGCATGCTAAATATTAATAAATATTAATAACAATATAATAAATACTTAGTATTTTAGATATTGAAACTAAAACATTTTTTAAGTTCATTTGTTTCAGATATTTGGAAACATTTAACCTTGTTTACATATATTACTTGTTTACCTTGATGATGTAAATAATTTGTTATCATCTACTAGATATTTATCATCTTCTGATTATCTATCATCTTCTAGTTATTTGTCATCTATTTTTTATTCATCCTCTACTAGCTTTTTAGCACCTACTAACAAAATGTAATCTACTACTCATTTATCATTATGTTACTTATTTCTACAACTATTATTTTTGTAAATTTTGTTTTCTTTTATCTTTAAATATTTATTGCAACTATTTCAATTAATATTTTATTAAATTACACTTTTTCATAATCTTTTGTTAATGTTAAGTGAAACAAAAATGTGTCAATACTTGGGTTTGCTTTAGAAAAATCTGTAGTTTAATAAAAAAAAATTTTATAAAAGAAACTTGAAATTCACACATTAAAAACTAAAAATCATAGTCATAAAATACTATAATATAATTACAAAATAAAAAAACAAAAAGATTATTTTTTATACTTCTTGCAAAAATTCAAGGAGCTTAAGGAAGAATTTACACAATAAAGATACCTTGATCATAATTTTCAGACATGTATTCAATATCTTCATGGAGATAAAAGTCAAAACATAACTTTCCCAATAGATCTATAGGTTGATAACCAAGAATATCTGTTACTCTAAAAAAATTTTAAATCTTTTCAAGTCAGTATTTTACATTACAAAAAATAGAAGCGAATTTATAGCATTATAGGCTTAAATCTGACAAAACCTTTTATTCTACTAAACATTATTTTATCAACTTAATTACCAATCTCTTTAATAATAATAATAATAAAAAAAACAACTTGTAAATAAATGTTTTTAAAAACTCAAAAAATATTTAGGTAAAAAATTGAATTAATATAATTCTATAATTAATTAAAAATTAACTTTTTTTAAAAAATAAATCCACTTAATCTTGAGTATGAAGAATTAGAATTTCATCATCTTTTTATTATACTCACTTGGAAAATAAATGAAATAAATAATAGATTATCAATTATATTATGCTACACACACACACACACACACACACACACACACACACACACACACACACACACACACACACACACACACACACACACACACACACACACACACACACACACACACACACACACACACACACACACACACACACACACACACACACACACACACACACACACACACACACACACACACACACACACACCATTTTCAAGATAACTTTTTAATTTAACAGCAAACTTTATTCAAATCAGTTCTTTAACAAATATAGTTTAACTATCAAAAGAAGGTTTTCTCAACATTAAAGATTAATGTAACTGTGCTGCAATTTACAATAACATCTTCCTCAAAGAAAAAAAATTGTCATTATTCATTTTTGGGAAACAATCATACAAAAATTGAATCTTTGATGCAAATACAAAGTTATGACTTTATAAACAACTTTAATTACATCACCTGGCATCAGACTTTTAACTAGAGTTAAAAGCAAAATGTCTGTTTTTTAAAGTGAGAAATTATTATGTTAGCTTACTGATTGGAATTTAGTAAATGAGCTATTTAAAATTTGCAACTTTCCCTCATTATTTATGAAAATATTTGTAAAATTAAATTACTAAATTTTAAAAAAATGTTCTTTTTTACATTCCATAATAGTAAGAGATTTTAAAGTTTTGCTAAAACAAATTTGAGAAACAGACTTAATAAATTGCTACTAAACTTTACTAAAAGTTATAATAACTAGAGTTTAATATTAGTAACTATTAAAAAAACTATAGCTGTAAATTTGTACATCTACTTATTTTGAAAAGATGAATACAAACCACTTATTTGCAGTGATCTTATAATTAAAATTGTTAAACTGAAAAATTGTTAATTATATACACATATCAAAAATAAAATTAAAAACAAATCAATGTATTATATGTATGTGTGTTTATGTGTATATATATAAATATATATATATATATATATATATATATATATATATATATATATATATATATATATATATATATATATATATATATATATATATATATATATATATATTTATATGTAGATAAGCCTGTTTTTATTTTCCTTCAAGTTTATAGAGCCTTTATATGAACACATGTGAACTTTTCTATAGATGTGTCAATTTACTTTTATGTGAAATAGCTAAGGCACTAGGCATCTTAAAAGATTGGGTTATTTTTATGTTAAGAATAAAAATACCTTGTACAAGATGGGTTTCAAACCAGAAAAAATTTCTTGCTGGACAGCATTTTAAATCAAATGAAGAAGCCTTTGCAGTTGTAAATGGGTTAATTGCAGACTGAAATCTTTTATTATGATGGAATATAATTATTAGAAAAACATTGGACAAAATGTGTATATAAGTATGTGTGTATATTTGTAAATAAAGAGTAATTACATAGCAAAATAGTACCTTTGATCAACAAAACTAAAGCGTCCATCAAGAGTCTGCCTTGTTATAAACTCAGAAGCAGAAGCAGAATCTAATAGATCTTTACTTGTTGGCATACTGGTAGGCTGCAATCTACCAATAGCTATTAGACAAAGTGATTCTTCTTCTTCAGTACACACTTCTGAGTTATTTGATAAATCATTTAATGTCAATCCATATTCTTCAATATTCTAATTTTTGTAAAAAAAATTTGAGTATTGAAGGTTATGGACTTTTATTCAGTAGAACAGAACTAAATTTTTTAAATTAATTTTTTAAATTTACAACATTCACTTCTGTCTTAAAAATAAATTTAGTATTAAAATAATTCAATTTTTTGAATATTTCATTTGAATTTAACTTTTTTTAAAAAACAAAAATATTACACAGTACTAAGCTGGGATCTTTTAAGAAAATTTAAGGCAAAAATCTTAGGTCTTAAAGACAAAGATAAATAAAATTAACTCCTACCCTTATATAGCCTGTGCAATGTACCACAGAGTATGTTTTGTCTTGGTAAGTGACGCATTTGTCATTATATCTGGTATTTATTTTCTGTAGCTCTGTATTAGCCTTTTCAAAAGCTTTTTGTACTTCACCACAGCGCATATGAACCAAAAAGCTGCGCCGAGATCCACTCTTCAAACAGCTTTCTATATTTTAAGAAGTTGTTTTTTTGATTGTCACTATATTATATGATGTATTTAACAAAAGGAATAGAATATTTTGGCATATAACCTGTTAAATAAAGGTGTTCTATTTCTAAAACTACTTTTATAAACAAGTACTTCAGAAAATAGCAGATTATCACTAAATAGATTATCAATTATATTATGCTTTTAAAATAAGGTAATTTAGGGATAAATATTTGCAAAAAGATTATACATGTATCTTCTGCTCATTAGATAAATATGATAGATAGTTTTAATATTTTGACAATTTTTTTAAAGCTATCATTGTTTTACTTTGTGTTTGAATTAAACATTACATCTTTAATGCAATTAAACTTACAAATCTCTTCAAAAAGATATTTTAGAAAAAAAAATTGCATAAAATTGTAGAGTGGAAAATATATTAAGAAAAAAAGTTTGACTTAGAAAAAAATAGAAATAAAGTTGAATAATTAAAAAGCTAATTAGAATATTACAATTTTAGTGTAGTTTATTTTTTAGATGAAGGAGTTACAGAAGCATAAATTTTCTTTAAAAACATATTTGAAATGACCAGCCCATGATGATTTTCCATAACTTTAAAAGTAACATACTTAGCTATATACAATATGTGATGCCATATATATAGTATGTGATGTCATACTCTGGTGTAAACCATTTCTAACTGATAAGAGTAGTTTAACATTTTTTGAGCCATGTTATTGAGATGCATTTTTATGAGTGATGTTATTGAGATGTATTTTTCACAGAATAAAAAACATTTTAAAAATAAAAAAATTTTTTTTTTGAGCTTTATAATAAAAAATTTAGAAATATTTTTCATGAAACTTTTTTACATTGTTATCATCAAAATTATGCTTAGCACTTTGCAATCAATAGTAACAGACCTATCATACAATATCAGTTAAATTCATCAAGTAATATATTGAGTGAATTTTCAGGTATGTGGTATGCTTTTGTACCAATTCCTGCTTAATGCTACACTTTACTTTCTTTCACTTTTTACTTATATGTTAATCTATTTATGTAACTAAATATATTATTTGAGAGAAATATTGTTACTGCAATTTAAAGATAATTTTTTAATTTTGTTTTTTAACCATTCACAAGCATTATCAGTATATATCAGAAAAACCTATTTAGCAATGCATTAATATTTTGCTTTTTCTTAACTGTTTCGATCTGTGATATACTAAATAAGTAAAAAGTTCATCAGAAAATCTTTGAATCATGAAGCAATAATACTAATAGTATATTCTATGATCTATATTACCTAACGATACTTGCAACTATGTATGCTAATAATGAAATCCAAATTCCAAATATTGTCACAAGTATTAATTATTATGCCTTAACCATAGCTGTTGCATTTTACATTTCAGATCAGTCATTGTAGGGTTACAAAAATTCGGTTGTTTGGTCCAGTGTCAAAAAAGGTTAAATAAAACTTCCAACAGGTACTCTTTGTCTTCTGCATAACATTCTTGGTAAGTCAGAGACAGTTTTTGAAGTTTTTTACATGTGGTCAATAGCTCATATCCCAACAACAACTGAAAAAACTGTCATAAAGAAGCTTAAAGAAATATTTCATTACTAGCAGAAACTGAAGAACATTAATCACATATATTCAATGAAATTACCTTAATTGAAGGTTTAGAAAAAGGTTTTTGTTTGATAATACAAATTATGATGTCTAGATGTTATATCACTAATAAGGATTGTTAAAGAAAAATTTTTCATGAAATATCAACACAGGCTATACATAGGTTATATGGGTTGCGTAGACACAGCATTAGCCAACAGAAGGATAGAAAGATAAAGACAATAATACTAGAAAAATTACTAAACTATCTAATTTTGTAAATAAGCATCAATTTTTTTTATATTTATTGATATAATTAATTAGAAAGCAGAAGATACTATATTTTTCAAGAACTTTGTGATAAATACACACCTACAGTTGCCCTGTTGAATGCACATGCTTCTTGTTATAAAAGGATGGGAAAATTTGAAGATGCTGAAAGTTCATTATAAGAAATTCAAGAGAGGGTAATGAATATTTTTAGTAAGAGTATGCTCTATCAAATGATTCTTCTTAAGGTGAGCTAGTTGGTATATTTATTTAGAGCACATTAGTTGAGATAAATGAACAACTGACTTCAGAAGAATCCAATACAATGGACGAAGACAAAATTGAATCTGATTCTAAACAGCCATACTGTTACACCACAATTAACCCTTTATTGTCTGTGGGAACCATATGGATATCATCACTTTATATAAGCTCAATGAAATTTTTATGAAACTTCAATGTAATCTCAATAGAAAAGAGAAAAAGTGAAAAAAAATAAATCCATAAAACTTTTTTTCTTGCTCTTTGATTTAAAGTGATGTAAAGTTTTGATGTAAAGTTTTGATATAAAGAGTTAAGTGCTGCATCAATCTTATTCAACTTTTAATTATGCTTCTAAATTATTTTGTGATAATTATCTTGAGCTTGTGATATTTATTATGAACTTATTTTGTGATAATGAATAAAATGAAAAAAGAAATTCAAAAATTCATTTTTGGCAGCCACCCTGATGTATGCTGTGAGTGACATATAATATAAGTCAAAAGGCTCCAGAGTAATCTAGGTTAGAAAATTAGAGCATTTTCATTAAAATTCCAGAAACTATTCAGCCATTTCAATATATATGATAAAATACATTTTCATTTGGATATTTTTAAGATGCTTTACAATTCTAGGGAGTTTTGAAGTAAGAGAAAAATAATGAACTATGAAATTTTATCATTTTCAGTAAAGACTTTGAGCTTTTATATTTTTTTGTTAGGCAATATTTGAAATTAGAGCTTATCTGATTATTTATCCTACTGATATCCTATAATACCACTAATATAAAACATAATACAAACTGCTTCACTTACCATTACTTCCCATATCTTTAATGCTACCAGCTTAAAAGATAAGTACTAATTTTATTAAAGTAAACATAAAAAAAATCTAAAACTTAACTATTGCATCTTAAAGCTTATTAATTTCAGTTTAAAACTTACCTAGTGCATTTTAAAACTTAATTATCATATCTTAAAACTTATTTATAGCAGCTTATTTAACTATTGGATTTTCATATTAAACTATGACATAATTTAATAAATTAATATTTGACTTCTTTTTTACAAAGAGTAGTAAAAAATGGCTTTACTTTTTAAATCAATTATTCTTGAGTCCTTTGAAATATAAACATCTAGCTGATCCTTTATCTTTTCTTTATCTTCAGGATGAATTAAATCAAAAAAGTTTCTGTTCATCCAGTCCATCTAAATTGATAAAAATTATTTTAAACATTATTTGTACTCATTAAAAAATCTGTAAAAAGAATGAACTCACTAAACTTTTAACAGTTAAAAAAAAAAAAGAACTGAGGTTGTTGCAATAATTAAAAAAAAAAAAAAGAACTGAAGTTGTTGCAATAAGTTAAGGAACAGAAATTTTAGAAAACCTGTTTACTGCAAAAAATACAACAGATCAAACAACTCACTTGCAGTTGATTAAGTACAGGTGTTATTGCATCTGACACATAAATTAGCCTACCAGTTTTACATAAAACAACAAATAAAAAACCATCTGTTGCCTAAAAAATTCCAAAATTAGATTTACATCTTTAAAAAGCAATACAAAGTGAAATACTCCATTTTACCATTTTGCATTTTTATAAATTGTCAGCTATTCTTGCTTACTATCATGTCAGACATCCTTGTTTTCTGTCATTTGTCAGCTATTCTTATTATCATGTGAAATATTCTTGCTTACTATCATTTAGGAATTTCTAAAATTCATTTTTGTTGATATAAATGCAATACAATGTTTTCTATTGAAATTTTTTAAAATTTAAGTTAATCTACAAAAGATGGCTCTGCAGGTTGGTTTTTGATCAGTTAAAAAGTTATTTCTATAAAAGACCTTAATACTGTAAGTATATTTCATGCATAATACTTCAAGTACATTAGTTTTGCTAGTTAATGCACTACTTTTTAAACAAGGGTGTGGTTTTGGTTTTAACAAACTACAAATTTATAGAAAACTTAACACTCTAGTTATAAGATTAACACTTATTTTCAAATGCCACATACCTCAAGCACAAGATGTTTGAGTTCCTCATCAGAGAGAAAAGATGGCTTAAGACCTGCATCATCGTTATTAGGAGCACCTTGCAAATAACAAAAACAAAATACTTTTATAATAAATATTATAAATACTTTATACTAGTAAAATATAATGGTAAAAGAGATGTTTAAACTGAACTTTAGGTAAAACTGATTTCAAATCTGGCCACATCAATTTAACCAGGCCATGTCAACATGTATTGCAGAATTTCATGATAATTAGAATTGAGAGAACTTATAACAAGAAAATAAATCTGAAAATTTGAACATCCAATTCCAACTGGTTCTGGAGATATTGTTTATTAAAGTTTTACCATAGTGAAGCCTTGACTCCCTCTTTCTATTAAAAAAAATAATTTAGTACTTTTATGGATAACTTTTTAAATAATTTCTCTGATTAGCTGAAAGTAGGCATTGAAGTGAATTTGAGGTTGAGCAATCTATTAAAATTGCTTAAATTGTAATAGAAGAAATGAAAAATATAACATTTCTAGTTTAAATATCTAAAGTTAATTCTAACCAGCTCTTTGTTGATGATATATAAATCTAAGTTGACTTGATTAGAAGACAAAAATACTTTGCAGCTATACAAATGATAATACTACTAAGACAAAAGTTAAATATATTATAGCAATTTAACATTTGATAAATTAATGGTCTTTGCAAACTACTGTTTGCTGATCTTTTTACAACCCTCATATTCTGTTTCATACTGACTTTCCATGATTTGAGGCAAAAAACATCTACTCAATTTATTGAAATCAATTTTATGATAAAGATAAAACTTTTGTGATTTTCATTTAAAGCGCTACCATCTGAAAAATAATTTATGCTTATACAGTGCTTTTATTAAGTAACACAAAAAACCATAGAACTATATTTTTGACCAATGGAATTTTGACACATTTTTTTATAAATAAATATATAGCGCATATATGGAGGTTTATTTATCTTTTGTCTCTACGCATTTAAAACTAACATGGATTTAGCAACGCGCATTAAGATAATACAATTGTTTTATGAAAATAAAAAATGTGCAACTGCAGCTCTCAGGCAACTTAAAACAAAGCATGGATTAGATAAGAATCCATTCTCAGTATCCTCAATCACTAGATTAGTTGACAAATTTGCAACAAATGGCTCTGATAATGATGGTCCAAAATCAGGACATCCATCTATAAAGGATTAACGAAGTTGCAGTGTGTTCAATGCTCTAAAAGAACTTTAATGCAATGATCCTTGTTGCAACAACATCTGATATTTCAAGAGTAACTAGAAAATGCAAATCAAGTGTTTACACTTTGCTGTGACATCATTTGCATCAATATCCTTATAAATTACATTTAACACAGGCCATTACAGCAGCTGACAAGATTACCCATGTCAATTTCTCAAAAAAAAATTATTGAAAATCAGAATCTCTTACCGTACATCCTTTGGAGTGATTAGGCATATTTTTACATGGACGGTCATGCTCACAGACAGAATTGTGTCATTTGGGGTGATGAAAAACCTTCTAAAACATTACCAAAGATGTTCCATGCAGAAAAAAAATGTGTTTGGATGGGTTTTACAGCCTCATTTCCTTTGCAACCACTTTTCTTTGAGGATACTGTGACAGGAGAAAATTATACAAACATGCTAGAGACTCATTCTGCCACAATTGCGTGAAAAATGTAAATTATCCTCAACAATCTTTCAGCATGATGGTGCACCTCCTCATTATTCTTTTTCTGCTAGAGAAGTGCTGGAGGAGCACTTCCATGAACGTGTCATTGGTTGTGGATTTGATTTTGATTGGCCTGCCAGATCACCAGATCTTAATCCCTTAGATCTTTATTTCTGGGGTGTGATTAAGTCAAAAGTTTATCAAAGAGGCAGTGTCCAAAACAGAAGAATTATTTCTTAAGAGAAGAATTTTAGAGGCCTCTGAAGTATCACAGGAATAATTATTGCCTTTTGTGACCGACATTCTTTATCGATATGAATTGGTTATGCAAGTTGATGAGGGTATTACTAAACATATAAAAGAAAACCTCCAAAAGTGCTAATAATTATGAAAATTTGTTGTATTTATGTTTTAATAAAATGTTTGAGATATATTCTATTTATTTTTTGTGTTACTTAATAAAAGCACTGTATATGCAAGGTGCAACCAGTTTTGCTCCAATGGTAACTTTGGATTTCATCTTGAACAACAAATGCATAGATTTCTGCAAAGTCAAGTAACACTATGCAATGCTTTTTTTTTTTTACTTTTCTTTCGTTTCTTTTCCATATTTTTTTTGTGACTAGGCTATGTAAGAGTGTAATGTAAACTTTTCAATAGCTCATACAACATTACTTTGTAATCATCAATTTGTAAGGTCAGAATTATTTTTAGTTGGAAACTTTGATTTGAGTGCTATATACATCTCTTTAAGGTTTCCTAGTATGAGATATTTTTGCATTGCTAGTTTATGTTAATTCTTATGTATTCTTTTTTTCCTGCTGTTTGCCTTGTAAAAACTCATCATCATGATAAAAACCAGCTAATCCTTTAACACCCTAAAACTTTAAAAACTTTTGAGTGTAACTTTTTTCTAACAACGTCTATTTCCAATTGTTTACTAAAAAAATCAATTTCCTATTAACATTTAGTATTGTTTTTTTTTAAAGTTATAACTGCCTCTTCATCACAGTTTCTACATAACTGGTGCCCAGGGACAAAGTTAGCATATTTTAGGCTTCTTGGCCATTTCAGTGGAATTATATGACTACTTAAAAATAAATTAAAGAGTAATCTTCTATTTACAAAGTTAATTTTATATTTAAAAAAATTCTTCAACACAAAACTGATATAATGCTTACCTTTATTCTATTTTCCTTTGTGCTTGTTATGCTTATGAAAAATAATACATTTTTTTATGTTTGTTTTTTCAAAAATGATACCAAAATGTTTTTAATGATGAAGGGATATTGCTGTAACTTTTGTGTCTCATAGCATTCCAGCCCTTGAAATGAATATTTCTTTCTCATCATGGTCATAGAACTTAAGATTAAATTTGGCTTAGCTGCAATTAACTAGTTTATTGCAGCAAAGTATCATCTAGAAATTTACTGAAACTGCATGGACCCATTTTTTTAAAACTCTTTTTCCAAACTTAGTAAAATTGTCATTCAAAAACTTTATTTTGAGAAATTTTAACAACTTTTAACTCTAGAATGTTTGTCATGACTGCTCTACAAGTTCAAGTGTCTTCTTTGTGAATTCAATTTAATTGCAAACTTATGATTGTTTAAGTTCAGATCTTAATCTTGAATCAAATAAGGTTGTTATTAAAGAATGCTTTATTTTAATTTTATCAAGATAGTAGCAAAGAGAAAATTTTTATGATGATAATTATACTACTCTTTAAGTTTTCCAAAGTTGAAAACATCAGCTGCCCTTCAATATACAATTTAATATCATTTTTTAAATAGATAAATACATATGTAATGATAATTACAAAGTATTTTTGTCTGCTTTTTTGCTGCCATCAACAAAGGGCTGAGTAACATTTGACTTTAAATATTAAAACTAAAAATGCTATGTTTTTCATTTCTTCCCTTACAACTTTTACAACTGATAGGTTCCTCAATTTCAAAAATTCACTTATATACCAACTTTCAGCTCGATGGTATTTTATACTCTATTTATAAAACTAATATAAAAGCGATCTTTTAATGATTTGCTACAGTAATTATTTATTTTATGTGAACAATCAAATTTTTTAAAGAAAGTTCTACAAAAAAAAGAAAAAAGAAATTCCTAGTTGCTTTAACATTTCCATGAGTAAATCTATTTCATTGATTAATGTAAGAGGAATATTACTTGAGTATACATAGATGTTTACTATACTGCTAAATAGCCACTTCTAAAATCTTTTGATGAAAAATGGAGATTAAATTGGGAGATTAAATTGGTAGAATGTAAAAACTGTAGCATAGAACAAAAGTTTATTTGGAGTCATTAAAGTAACTTTGAAATTATAAATTGAAAGTCAAAAAAATATCTAACAAAAAATATGATTTAAGATTTGTTCAACAGACTAGTCAAAAGGAGGAAAGTAGGTGAATGGGATCTTTTAATTTTATGGTGTTGGATTTTTATTCTGGAAGAATTAACTCTAATATAATAAAGCACTTGAAAATACCTTTACTCTATCACTTGATTGTTTTGAAATAAGAGATTTTTTTTTAAATTCATTTTTTATCAAATTTGATTTTTTGTTCTACAAAAAAGTGAACTTAATTTTGCAATTAACAAATAAAAACAAATTATATATATATATATATATATATATATATATATATATATATATATATATATATATATATATATATATATATATATATATATATATATATATATATATATATATATATATATATATATATATATATATATTAATAGTAGATTAACTTTAACAACAAAGAGAAAGAATTGTAGTTGTCATTTGTGGCTGTTGTAAAAATCTTTTATGGATAATAATAATTTTAAAAAAATAAAATAAAATAATGCAGACTAAGGGTGGAATGCAAAAACTGAGCTTAAGTCAAGTTTGACTTAAACTTTCAAGTTCCACTTTGTTAAGTCAGACTTCAAAAATTATCTTGAGCAAAATGCATAAACGAGATTTGAAAATTTCAAGTTTATGCTTGAGTAAGTTGAACTTGAAAAGTAATCAAAGTGTTGAATTCAGGACGTTTATCAGGAAATGCACTTAACAACCAATAGCGGCAATGCATTTTTTTTTACGGGAAAAATCTTTTGCTGAAACAAATTCACTTCATGACACCTTTTAGGGATGATACTATACTAAAATTTATTTTTATTTATCTTTTTTCTAATATTTTAATGAAAATAATGGGTTTTTTTACAAATACTGAGAGAACTATTTTAAACAAAATTGGTTTTCTCAATGCTAATACTATATATATAGTGTGTTTGTGTACACACACACACACACACACACACACACACACACACACACACACACACACACACACACACACACACACACACACACACACATACCTACATATATACCTACTTTCATGTATATACCTACATACATATATACCATTTATAAATGTAGGTATTCCAAATGACTCAATGGAGATCACATATGGGGACAGATCTTCTGAAATTATTGGGCTACTTATAGAAACAGAAAAACCTTTTACGAAACCATTGATAGCATCTTACTCATTAACACATGAAAAAGAACAAAATTTAATGTAGAAGAGAAATCTATTAATAAAAAAAATGCAAAAAAGCAATATAATGAAATTCATGATCTTGATAAAGAACTAATGCAAAAACAAATAGAAATAGCTAATAATAAAAAAACTCACTCCAGAAAAAGCAACAATGCAAACAAAAAGAACATGAAATTAAAATGGAAATTTACCCAAAAAAAATGTTCACAGTTATAAGTTTTAAAAAAACAACACAACAGAATTATTCTATTTGAGGATTATTATTTTCAAACAATATCAGATCTAGTTTTTTTTTGGAATGTTTTAATTTATCACTTTATTTTTTAGTGAAATTGATTTTTTATATATAATAATAATTTGAAATATAAAATGTAATTCTTTTGAAATAATATGCAGTATAAATATTTTTTTTTTAGACTTTTATCCATAATCAGACACAAAAATATTTTTTAAAAAATTGATCTAAAGTTTGATTTTTCTTTGTTCCAAAAATATCTCTTGTGAATGCTTCAGCGCCATCTTATTTATTGCTATTTTGTATTTCATTACCTTCCCAATGATCATTTTGTAGAAGGGCAATGTTGTGAAGCACAAAGCAGGATATTATTATAGCTATGGAATTTTGCAGCTTTGTTCGTAAGGAAATGTTAATGCAAGGGTATCATTTTTTTGATATACCAAAACAATATTCAACAACAACATTCAACATGTGTGTACTTCTCAAGCTGTAATTGTATCAGATTTCACTTTCATTTTTAGGGTTAGAAAAAGGTGTCATTAAATATTGTGTTTACGAGGATACCCAGAATCATTTGAATACGTTGAAGAGCTTCTAAAACTTGTTTAATAGCTGAGTTAGCAAAAAAACGGGAATCCTGAACACTTTCAGGCCATTGAACACAAGCAGATAAAGTTTTTTTTCAAGCACCTGCAATGACCTGGCAATTCAAAGAAAAAAATCCCTTTCTGTTTCAATAATATTCTGCGTTTTCTCCACAAGGAATTGTTATAGGAATATGTGTTCCATTAATTGCTCCAATACATCCTGGGAATCTTTGAATTTGGTAAAATCAGAGTAATGGTTGATAAATATAAATGTTTTCCTTATCAAAGAAAATTTCAAAATTTGTAGGAAATAGCAAAATCAGATATCCATGAAAACTTATAATCACCTTGAAAATGCTGAATTATCAAAGAATTCTATTGGAAAATTTATGTACTGATATCTTTTGTTAGTAATATAAATTGAAATGTTTTTAATCACTCAACAAACAGTTGACTGAATAACTTTTAGCTCCTCCAAATCTCCTATTATTCTCTAAAAGAGTTTATTTATTGTTACTTGAGTATATTATCATTTGTTGGTATAAATGATGCTATTTAAAAACATAATATAAAATCTACAATAAGAAGGTACCATTTTCTGATACCATTTCTTGAATATCTACTCACTTGGAATGAACCAATAGCATAAAACCGAAATGCAATAGCCAGTTGTTGTACAGATGAAAGAGGGAATCCTCGATTGTTTACATATTGGTTAATAATGTCATTAGCTAATATTAAAAAGGTTTCTTTTGAAAATCTGTATCACCTTTTAAATTCAATATTGTTGTAAACTTCTAAAGGATTGGCTCTGTCAATTATATTCCTTGGTATGTGATTTGGCATATTTCTTCTTTTTCTTATTCTAAGATGCAGCTCATAACGATTCATTTTTGAGCATTTTAAAACAAGTTTTATTTCATGTTATACCTATTTCTTTTTATGAACACTCTTTAACTACTTTTACACAGATCACTTCTTTGTATAACTGGAACTGTTTATTACTAAATAGAATTTATTTTTTTACTATATCACAACAACGGCCTTGTGAAATTGGCATATTAGAATATAATTCAGCAACAAGGCTGTTTATTATCTTAAAAGTGTAAGATCTTCATTAGTTGTTAGGATTTTATAATGCTAGGATGATTGACATTTTAAAATGCTAATAAGTTTTTCTAATGGCATCATAATATGACATGTTGGATCATTACACACAACTTACAGGATGTTTTAAAAGACACACATTCTCACAATGATGGTATTCAATTTTCTGTAATGAATTCATTCACAAGTATACTTTCGCAAACTAACCTTCTAAATGAAATACATTAATATACCTAAGTTGCCACTTTGCTTGGTAAAAACTCATTTTTATATTTGCAAAAGTTCTAATAAGTTATATGGTAATAGTAAAGTTTTGTACGCATCAGCAAAATGATAATGGCGGGTTTTTTTTTTTTTTCAAGTTTGGTTTCAAGATTGGTCTGAACCAAGGTTAAAATTTCAAGTCCACTTCTTGCATTAGGAAAGAATTTTTGCTTTCTCAAGTCTGGTTTAAAGTCAGACTTGAAAAGCAGTTTATTTTTACCGGTTTTCAAGTCAGACTTAAGTTAAAGTTTGCTTTATGCATTAGCTCAAGTCGCAATTCAGGTTTGAAGTTCGACTTCAAATTTGAAGTTCCGTTCTTGCATTCCATCCTAAGTTGTTAGAATGCTGCAAGTATTTTGTGATCTTGGATGCAAAACCTCATTTTGTAAATAGCCATCTTAACCAGTTTTCTGACAATTAGACCTGAACAGTTTAGCCAAGAGCTTAAGACAATGGAAGACCATTAACAAGGATATTGGGGCAAACACATGAAGGCAGACTACTGCTGTAGCATCAATCGATGACACAGGGAAAGTTTACAAACCTAAGAGCTACAAGGGAAAGTTTTTCCCAGCTGAATATTGAGGAAACATTATTATTTATCCTTTTTATTGTGTTCAATCCTTTTTAGTAAATACACTTTAACTTACACCTTAACTTTTTTTTCAAACCTAAAAAAAGCTTGAGATTTTGAAAAGATGATAATTACATTTTGAATATTCATTTCAAACATACTTTTAACTGACTTTATATGTTACTTATTTCTTTTTAACTTTATAAAGAATAAAAACTTTTAAATATACTTTGGTAATTTCATGACTTTTCAAATTTGCTTTTGAAAAATACTTTGGACAACATTTGTAAACCACCTAAATTTTGTAAAAATCCAAAAATAATAGATTTCAAAAAATCTGTAGATTGCATTAAAAATCTGACTTCAGACTTGAATTAAGCATATCAAAAGTATGTAAGAACAAGTATCAAAATTAGATTATAAAAGGATTTATGAAGTAAAGTTCAGAAATTAGAAATGTATAAGTTAAAGTTATGAAGTTAATTTTGGACTGTTAAGGTTGAATTTATCTATTGTTTTTAAAATTTTTTGTTATGCTTTTCTCAGCTTTTTTTTTTTAAAACAAAATATTTTTAAAGGGTTTTTTATAAATTGTATCTTGATACTTTAAATAACCTGTGCAAAAGAAAAAAATAGAGATTAGAAAAAACACACCACGCAAAGATTTCATGTAATTAACTGCCATTTTCAGCACTGTTAGCTTATCAGGTTTACGAATAAGTCCATTGCATGAAGGTACCATATCAGATAACTCATTAATGTAAGCATTCATTTTATTCCTGCGACGTCTTTCTATTTCACTGTGATTTTCCCTACAAAAATAAAACCATCTAAAAAATGCATAAAATATAAAATGTATAAACAGCTTCAAAAGAGTATAAAAAAAGACTTTTTGTAGAAGTTATTTAATTTGGTTTGATATTCACATATAAAATTAAAATAATTCTAAACCTAATATTATTGGTAAATTGCTTGAAGTTTAATATTGTACCATTCTACTTTTATCCTATTAATCAAACATAATGCGCTTTTTTTTACCTGTTGTTTTTAGTTAACTTAGGACTTTGATAATGTATAATTCCTTTCCTACATTTTAATATTTACCTAAAAATGTTTATTTATAAATAACATATACTTTAAGTATAAGAAAACTACATTTTAAAAATGTTTAAAACACAAGAATTCCTGAGCTTAAGCAGAGTTCTAACATTACTATGCAACAAAATTGTTGTATATTTCATCAACTGAGCTAGAGTTTGCCAGCATTAGCATGGTATAGATTCATGTTAAATTTAGTTCGATACATAAGTGCAGCATTTTAACATTAAAAATGTGAAGTGGTTTATAGGTTCAATTTCACAACCACTTATGAAATGATATTGACTTAAAGACAGCGCAAGGTTCAAAATTAATATGGCTTTGAAAACATGTAACAAGATACACATTCCAACTAGAATTTATAAAAATGCAATTGAGAAGCTGCTTTAATCCCAGGAAAGCTAAAATAAAACTAAAAAGAATCAGTATAAATAATAAACTAAAGATTGTATATGCTGGTACAAACTGACTAAAAGTCTGGAGGACCAATTCTTTTTGAATGATAACACATATAGAAAGGCCTGCATGTCTAATGAAGACAATGTGTTACAAAAAAAGAATGCAGCATCAAATATAAGATCTTGGAACTTTAACTGTAAGAGAATGAGCATAAGAAATATAGTATCATGCAGTTTTTTCACTCTGTCTGATACTGAAATGTCAACTGATGAGCTAGATGAAGAGCTTTATTAGCCACCCTCTCAATCTAAATTAAAAAATGACTTGCTAATGTTAGCAGTTGTAATTCTACTTATCCGATAGCAGCCACAGCTAAGACTATTGGTTAAAACATTGGGAATTTCAATATTAGTCAAGTGTCAATATGCAGAGCCAGAGTTTCTAGCAGCACATTCTTGGTAAAAACTATAATTTGTGGATTACATCATCTTGGACAAGAAATAATAGTTATTTTCTGTACCAACTAGTAATATAACTATTGCTAGTGCAAGGTTTTGTGTAGGCAAATTAAAGATTATATAGCTTCTGTTTTACCTATTTCTTTTTAGCTTTGAGCTGGTCTGTTCCATTAGTCAGAGTCAGACTCATCTGACTCTGACCATAACCATTTTACTTTCTGATCACAACCATCTCACTACCTGAGGTTCCTGCCTTGGGCCATTTTTCTATAAGTACTAAAACATTTTTTATCATAAGCTGATGATCACATTGTAAGCTTTTTCATAAGCTTTATGTCCCTCATAAGTTCGTCATAAGCTTTACATCTCTCATCCAGATTGCAGCAAAAATATCTAAAAAACCATAATGACCAAGATTTGAACAACCTCAATGCAACTCCCAAATAGTGTTTGGCTTCACTTACCTGGGAAAGTAAGCATGTGAAATATTTGTTGCATCTTTTAGTGGCTTCCGAAGAGACTGCTTACTGAAAGCAGCTAATTAAAGTCTAGAAACTTAACAATGCCAGAAACTTTGAATGTGCCAGATTTTAAAATATTGAAAAGTAATCAACTTTTTTCCCTAGAGAAAAACTTACTATGAATTCCTCCATGAGCTGTATAAGAGAAATATCTACTAGATTGCATTTATTTTAGCTTTCTATATAGCAGGGGTGGCCACAATAAGGCCCGCGGGCCAACTCCGGCCCTCAGCAACCTTTTATCCGGCCCGTCAGTTAATTGTAAAGATAATAAAAAAAACTATAAACATATGTAATATTAATAAGATATATAATATTTAAATTTATAAATTAATAAATTTTAAAATATTTTTTGTAAAAAAACAATCGCTTTAAATAATTAAAAATATATTAAAAAAATCCTGCTGGCAATTAATCGTAGGATTAATTTCCGGCACTGCCGGCAATTAACTTTTGCGTTTTTTAATTGTAAATGGCATCTTCAAAATCAAAACAACGAAAAATCGACAAGGAATGTCGTTTATTTAATGATGAATGGCAAACTAAATACTTTTTTGTTGAATGTAATTCAGTGCTAGTATGTTTAATATGTAATGAATCGGTTTCAGTGTGCAAAGAATATAATTTAAGGAGGCACTATGATACAAAACATTCAAAAACTTATAATCAGTTTGTCAACGAGGTGCGGAAAGAAAAATCAGTTAAATTGAAAAATAAGTTATTTGAACAACAAGATTTGTTAAAAAGGGGCAACACTGAAACAGAAAATGCTGCTATTGCAAGTTATGAAGTGAGTCTTCTTTTAGCTAAAAATTGTAAACCATTCAGTGATGGGGAAATTATTAAGGAATCTCTTGAAATTGTGTTCAAAAACATTTGTCCTGAAAAATTGAAAATTTTAAATAATATCTCTCTCTCAAGACAAACAATTACACGAAGAACATGTGATATTGCTGATGATCTGAGTTTGTCATTGACTGAAAAAATAAAAGCATTTCAGTATTATTCAATAGCTATTGATGAATCAACTGATATATCACAAACTGCTCAATTAGCTATTTTTATTCGTGGTATTGATAATGATTTTCTTGTTACTGAAGAGCTACTTGACATCTATCCTATGCAAGGCAAAACAATAGGTGAAGACATTTTTCTTGCCATGAAGAAAGTTTTTAAAAAATTCAACTTGACTTACAACAGATTAATTTCAATTACATCAGATGGTGGCAGCTCAATGATTGGAAAAAAAATGGGTGTTGTTTCCAGACTGGAAAATGAAATGGCAGAAAACAAATTGTCATTAATTAAGCTGCATTGTATTATTCATCAACAAAATTTAACAGCAAAGACTATGGATGTGGAAAATGTAATGTCTGTAGTAGTTAAAGCAATAAACAGCATTAAGTCCAGTGCATTACGAAGTAGGCAATTTGAGGCTTTTCTTGCTGAAAATGACTCTGAATATGGTGGTCTGCTTTATTATACTGAGGTGAGATGGCTTTCTAGAGGTAATATGCTGAAAAGAACTTATGATTTGAGACAAAATATGTTGAATTTTTTCAAAATTATCAACAAAGATTATCCACCAGAGCTAGAAGAAAAAGAGTTTATTGAAAAATTTGCATTTCTAGTAGACTTGACCCAACATTACAATATACTTAACAAAGAACTCCAAGGAAAAGATCAATTAATTGGAAAAATGTACAACTTTATTCTAGCTTTTCAGTTGAAATTAACTTTGTGGGAGCAGCAGTTAAGAACTGGAAATTTCAGTCATTTTCCAACTTTGGGTGAGCTGAATCCTGGAAACACAGCAAAATTTGTTACCTGTATTGCTGAATTGAAAACAAGATTTTCAAAAAGGTTTGCAGATGTTAAGAATCATGCAGACAAAATCCAATTGTTCACAGTGCCATTCTCTGCTGATATTGAAACTGTACCAGATAAATTCCAAATGGAGTTAATTGATCTTCAATGCAGTGATGCTTTGAGAGAAGCATATAATAAACAAAATTTATTGTTATTTTACAAAAATCTTGACCAAAATAAGTACACCAACTTAGTCAACAATGCAAAAATGATGGGTGTCTTGTTTGGTAGCACATATTTGTGTGAAAGTGTTTTTTCTCGTATGAAATTTGCAAAATCCAAAACAAGATCTGTACTGACAGATACTAACTTGCAGAATACATTAAGAATCGCAACCAGTCAGTTGCCTATTGACATTAAAAATATTGTGAAAAAAAGGCAGGTTCGTGATTACCAATAAACTATAATTTGTATTATACCTAATAGCCTTGTGACCAGCATATGTTGTTAGCTAGTAAATATGTGTGTTTGAGTGTTATTCCTTTGCAAATCAATATTTTTAAATAAAATATTTTTAAAAAACTATATTATTAAAAATCTCCGGCCCCATTTAACAGTTGAAAAGCTAACTTTGGCCCTCATCAAAAAAGTTGTGGCCACCCCTGCTATATAGCATTCTTTATCTATTTTATATAACAATACATTAATTGTGACAATCTTTTATATGCACATCTGTGACAGACTTTGTAATGCTAAATCTCAATTTAAAATATTCTTTAAACAGGCAAAATTTAAAATCATTGAAAGGACAATATTAAACTAAAAACATGAAAGGATTTTGAAAGATAAAGTGTAGGTTACAAAATTTTTGCTACATACATCTATCTTTTGTTATATTAAGTTTGATTTGCATGGTAAAAAAGAAAATTTTCATATTATTTTTAGCTTTAAAAAATATCACTATATTTAAGTATACATGATAGACCAGTCATTTCATAAAAATACAGCAAAATAAAATTATGAAAAAGACAAACCTAGCAAACCGCTCCTTACTTTGTTCTTTCGTCTCATATCTGAAATTATGAAAAGCAATTATTCTATTAAATTTATTCAAAATTGGAGACTATAAAGCCTAACTCTGTATAGTCATACTAGCATGCTACTCAATGTAATTACAAATATCTTTTGCAATATTTACTGGTAGCTCAATAAGGTGAGATGCAACATACTATATAATACATTTATCATAATAAAACTCAATTCTTTTTTTTCTGTCAAGTTAAAAGAATCCTTGAGTGAACTAATTGTTACTATTTAACTGTGGAATTGGTGTTCATACTTTTTATCATATTGGCTATACCTGTGACTTAAAGTTTCTTTTATTAGAGACAGATGATGAATTATCTGATGATTAAATTTTTTATCAATAACTTGTTTGTTTAAATGTAAAATTTAGTAATAGAAATACAAATAACAATCTAAAAAATCCTTGTTTAAAATTTCAGTAATCAGCAAGAAAAGCGGTAAATAAAAGTGAAAAATAGTAATAAAAGCGGTAAATTTGCTTCTAATGCATTTTTACATAAAATTACCGCGGCAATTACACATTTTTACGCATTTTACACAGATTCACACATTTTTTTGCAGGTTTATGTATTTTTTTACATGCTTACGCATTTTTATTCACTTTTACTGCTAGTGTGATAATCCCATTGCTTAATTGTTGCCAATAAAAAGTGAGAAATTTGAAAGATGTCAACAATGCAGCCAAGCAAGGAGTAGATATTCAGGCATTACAATCACACAATACATCCTTACAAACCAAAAGAAATAAAACAGTTTTTAATGCAAGTTGTGGAGAAAAAAATCTGCTACGATTTTCCATATCTGACACAAAAAAAAGATATGAAACCTGGTTATATTGGTTTGATATTCACATATAAAATTAAAATAATTCTAAACCTAATATTATTGGTAAATTGCTTGAAGTTTAACATTGTACCATTCTACTTTTATCCTATTAATCAAACATAATGCGCATTCTACTTTTATCATATTAATCAAACATAAAGCTCAAAAGGAGAACAAAATGCAGATATGTATATGTGTAAATGTATGTATGTATGTATGTATGTATGTATGTATGTATGTATGTATGTATGTATGTATGTATGTATGTATGTATGTATGTATGTATGTATGTATGTATGTATGTATGTATGTATGTATGTATGTATGTATGTATGTATGTATGTATGTATGTTTGTATGTATGTATGTATGTATGTTTGTATGTATGTATAATCAACTATAACAAAGAGCAAATAGTTATTACATATTATATTGAAGGTACTGCTCACAGAGAATGTAATAAATACAAAGACTCTAACATTTTAGATTATTGCATTAAAAACATACCCACAAAAATAAACAAAATTCCTTGCAAAATTATTTGATTTTCTAAGTACTTCAGAAGTACATCAGATGCTTGATGTACTTCTGAAGTACTTAGAAAATCAAATAATTCAAAACTACCGTAGAAAAATGAAAAACATTTAAAGAAAAGTACTATTCGCTAACATTATTACCCTATTTGATCAATCATTTATCTTATTACCTAATGGTCTTTATTTTCCCATCTTCATCATCTGAAAAATCTCTAAAAAAAATATTTTTCAAATCAAAGAATTTTTTTATTTTAAAAGTAAAATAAAATGAACATTAAAAACAATATTAGGTTATACAGCTTTAATGGGTTTTGCTAATAGCACTTTATGTATTATCTACATTTGGTGTTTTTTTGCTATTGATGAGGATTTAATGAATATTGATGAGGATTATAGAGGAATCTTTCAGAGCTTCAGATGGCCCTAAAACATCTCAAACAACTCCAGTAGAGTTTATCCCCTCATCTAAGAAAAATTCAAGAATGGTCCTAAGGTTTTCAGCAAGACTTAGTACCACTCATACAAACTAAGAAAAAATTCTAGTTTTTGCTGTCTTTTTCAAGACAAAATTCCCCAGATCTGGACACTGATGTGCAGCCTACCTCTTTCACATGATTGCAATTCTATTTGGTCTACCATGGAGACTATGAAATCCAAATTTGAAAGCTCAAAAGTAGAACAAAATTAGAGAAGAAACTCAGGAATGTTTAGAAAAATATTTTTGTGAACTGGCTGAAACTTCATTTTGAAAATTTTTTCACTAACTATCAATCACATGTTTTGTGTTTAAACTCACATCTAATATTATTAAATAAAAAATTTCAGATCTTTCTTTGAGTTTCAGAATTTTTTAATATCTTTTAAAATTTTGCATTAAAAGAGAATCGTAATTTGTTTTCTTTTTTTTTTTTTCTTTTATTGCTTATTATAAAAATAAAGTAAGCAAACAAACTGTTTTTTAAAATCAGTTTGTTTGCTAAGTTTTTATGGTGTTTTAAGAAAAAAGAGTTGCTAGAAAATAAGTAGGAGAAATGTATGTATGTATGTATGTATGTATGTATGTATGTATGTATGTATGTATGTATGTATGTATGTATGTATGTATGTATGTATGTATGTATGTATGTATGTATGTATGTATGTATGTATGTATGTATGTATGTATGTATGTATGAAAACAAGTTTTAATACATTTTTATCATCCCATGAAAAATTAATAAAAATTTCAGGAATGAGCTACTAAAGTTAAAATCACTTCAGCTATGAATGTTATGGTCAGTTTAGTTAACTATATACAAACAAAAGTTGTAAAAAATTTAATATTCAAATCACAAGAGTGGGAATTTTGTTATTTTGAGATAAATTTTTATAGTTAGATGATTGTTTTTCTATTGCTTCCATTAAAATTTGACCTTTTTTTTTTACTTTTTTTTCCTATGATCTTCATAAAGTACAAAATTTCAAAAAACAGTTGAAATTCAGACATTATTCTAATGAAAACACTATATTATAAAAATTTTACACACTATATTAAACAAAATGTTTAAATTAGGTTAAAAAAATTTGAAAAGTTTAACTTGTATTGAAAATAAGTTTTAATTCTTTATATACCAGATTTCTGGTCTTCCGTTATCTACTAAAAATTCTGTCTTAAAGTTTTAATCATTTAAAAAAGAAAACTAATCTCAAATCAATTTGTTTTAGAATAGCAAATTTACTTTAACAGCATTCCTAGAAAAATCTCAGAAAATTAGATTTAAACAAACACCTTTTAAAATTACTTTTACTAAATAGTAGTTATAAACTATAAATTCTGAAAAGATCAATTACAGAGTATTATTTTTTTTTTTAAAGAACATCTTATATGTTTTTAGAAACAGAAAGCAGATTTAATAAAATATTTAGCAAATTATTGTACATTATTAATTTTATAAAATATCAGTACCTAACCTGAAAAAAACTTTAAAAACTTGCTATTTAAAAGGAAAATATGAAAAAGGATGATTGATGCACAAAATATAAAAATTCTACAGATGTCAAAATTGTTTTTTTAAACACAGTAGAAATTATTGCTTTAAAAATTAATCTATAACTCTAAATATAATTTAGATAGAAAATGGTAAAATTCTAGAGAGTAGTAATGGATATGAAAAATATCTTTTTATTACTTTTATGCTTTATTTCTGAGATGAATTATTCTTATTTTATGTACAATCAATCTGCTGTGGAAAAGAGAATGTTTGACTTAATTTTTTACCAAAACTTTTGTTTTTTTTAATTACTAATAAAAGTCACTTACTCTTCCACTGATCTTGTCCTTTTACTTGAAAAAGCATCATTAAACATTCCTCCATCTATAAAAACATCCCAAATAACATTGTATGTAAAATGTTTAAGACTAATTTTCTAAACAAAAATACTTTAGATTTTGATTTAGAAAATTTACCACCCTTTAAAATTACTAAACTTTTCTAATAAGTAAAATATATTAGAACTTCAATTTTATTTGTGAACATTTTTTCATGAAAAATTATTCTAATTTGATTTTAAACTTGCTGATTGAATTAACTTGTTTCAGGTTAGTAATTTGCTATTATGGTATTTATAATAATTACTTTAACTAGGTTTTTTGTCTTAATCTGAGGAAAAAAAATTTTTCGTTTATCAGGTATTTTTAAACAGTTACAGTAATTTAGTATATTACGGCTTTTCTGATCAAAAATTCTGTGATACAAAAATTTATAAAAAAATATGTATTAAATTAAATATCAGTTAAGTAGAGTAGTTTTTACTTTAAACATTTCATAAGTTACTTTTGGTTTTATTAATTAAATACTTTTGGATCTTGAGCCAGATAGAAATACTCTTCTCTTTTTAAAAACTGAGAGTTTAACAAGTAGAAAAAAAAAAAGCTGCTATGAAACAATCAAACACATGTACTGCTTATCATGCCTATTAAACTGCAGAATTTGTTTTAACAATCAGAGAACTCCATTAATAAAAATTTAAGGTTTATA
This sequence comes from Hydra viridissima, assembly GCF_058129835.1. Lineage (NCBI taxonomy): Eukaryota > Metazoa > Cnidaria > Hydrozoa > Anthoathecata > Hydridae > Hydra > Hydra viridissima. The sequence continues at coordinate 5,930,797 of NW_028324300.1, forward strand.
TTTGGAAGTACTAAGGGATGCCCTGTAATATAATCAACTTGAATTTATTGATTTTAAAACTTAAGTTTTTAATTATTAATATCAAATCAAAACAAAATATTTAGTTTTGAAAAAATATACAAAAAAAAATTTAATACCTCAAAATATCAAGGAAAATTTTTTCTTTTCAAATTAATAAATCGATATTAGATTATGAGTGTTAAAAATCCATTACACCATATGCCAAGTCATTTAAATCTTTTTATAATTATTATTAACTGTAATGTTTTTATAACAAAAAAATTCATTGTCTTCTCATGTGTTGAAAATCCTCTTTTGTTCATTTAGAAAATTAAGAAATTCTAAGGCTACTACCTACAAAAATGTAATTAAAACTATTTTCTATAACGCTCTTGCAATTAAAATGTTTTCTGTAATTTGAATAGATTAGGGAGATGATAAGCTAAAGACTTTTAACTTATTTAGCTTAAGACTTTTAATAATATACATGCATTTATATATATATATATATATATATATATATATATATATATATATATATATATATATATATATATATATATATATATATATATATATATATATATATATATATAAACACACACACACACACACATTCATACCTGCTGTACTACGCTGTTGCATTGTGTTGTTTCAATATAAAAAGTAAATTGTGATATAACATGAGATAGGTTCAGTATGGTAACTGTAGCACATTTAATGCTAAATAAAAAAAATTAAAAATAGACATAAATATGATTGCTTGTAGTTAATTCTAGTGACCAGTTAATTTAGGATATGATATGATCATTTATCAATAACTTTCTGATCATAAGAGTTGGGAAAATCACAAATTAAACAGAAATTTACCCTAACAGTTATTTTTAATTATCAGATAATCCACAATATTAAGTAACAAATAGTGATCAATAACCAAGCAGTTGCAAAAGAATAGCAATTATAATCATACATTTTTGATATTTCTTACATTATTAAATAATTAAACTCAATTATTACAATGAGCATTGACATTACAATGAAACAGAAACTAAGAAGCTTTTTCTGTACTATATTAATTCCAACCATAGTATTTTCATAACTTTCGATCCAAACTTTCTTTCTCACCTACTTATATTGACCTTAAACTTGATTTGACTTTTTAGACAGTAAAAGGAATACGGACAATAAATACGTACACAATTATCTGGAGACTCTATAAAGTACAACTACTAAATGGTTTATGCTTTATATATAGTTCCGTTTTTTTTTCCTCTTTTCTTTTTTTTTTTTTTTTTTTTCTTTTTTTTCAGACTGGATATACTTCAGGGTGGAGAGACTTTTTGATCTCCGTGGCCGAAAAGCTCTTACTCAAAAGTCCAGGCTGAAATATAAAAGAAGAGTGCGGTCCAGTGGAAATTTAAGTACTCTAAGGCAGAACCGTAATTTAGAGAATGAACTAGCTGTTTAACTTTTAAGTCTTTTTCAAAATAACTAGAAAGCATTTAAACAAAAAGTTGCCGCGATCCATCAAACATCGTTTATTCTTCGTTTCAATAAAAAAAATTTGCTTCAAGTTATTGTGTTAAAAGAGTTTTAACTTTATAAAACATACGCAGCGCAATTATGTGAACAATGGTGTCAAAATTTTTTTAGTACCACAAATACTACAATAATAAATGGAAAAAATGCAGTTTTTTTTATATTTCCAGAATGATTTGTCTAGAGTCCTCTCACTCTTGCTCCACCTATAATCATATCTCAGTAGATATATAATCATAGGTGTAAAAATCATAACACGTATAACTCTTTGGAATTGCTTATATTGGTAATTTTGGGTATTTGTCATAGAGATTATGAAGAACTCTCAATGAATAGGAATCCTTTCCAAGTAGACTTGGAGTTCTAGCTGGGCATTATGGGCATGGATGCCTTGAAGAAGCACCTTGTTTGTCTACCATATTCAAAAGCAAACAAAATCAAAATGCATCAGCATAAAGTAGTTGCAATATTTTGCATATGGTATTACAGTATTCAACCAGCTATGAAAAAAACAAGGATGAAAGTTTTTTGATACTGTTGTCCATGAATATTCTGTAAACTTACACATCAGTGTGTCCAAATCTATTTGGGATGATTTATACTATCAAAGATTTATTAGTTAGTTTTAAGTATGGGTGGGAGTAAAGGTTAGTTTTAGTCTAACCAACTTTAGTCAACTTTTTAGACTAAAGTTAGTCGACTAATTTTTTAGTCTAACTAAAATTAGTTGACTAAAATAAGATTTTGTGCTAAAAAAAACTGAATAACCAATACCATGGAATTATATGAACATATATGTTAAAAGTGACAATAAAAAATTAATTATTAAGAAGCATGTTGAAAGTGATATTTATTGTTTAATTATTGTATGTGGGTGTTGTTAAATGTGGTATTTGTAACTTAATTATTGTTATTATTGTTAATGGTCAATTTATTGGTGCGTGCTCTCCACAGAACTCTTTTTTATTATATATTCTGTTGGTGGAGCAGCATAGACACTCTTGCATTTATACTAGATAAAAAATATATTGTCTCTCCAAACGTTCAGCTTTTGTTAATCCTCGAGATTTACATGAAAAACTATGAAGAGTTACCGAATTAAATGATTAAAGAAAGAAGTTTATCAAGAGTTAAGTAAAGTTTGAGTTGTTGAACATTGAAGTAAGTGGAGTTTGTTATTTGTGATTTTGTTTGGGAAGGTTTGATAGAATTAGAATTTAATTGTTAAAGGTGTTGATTGCGACGAAAATTTGATTTTATTCTGAGTTGTTGTGCATATTTATTTAAAAATGGCAGCCGCGTTAGGAAGGAAAGTAGCGAGAAGAAGAGCGTTACGAGTAAGTTTTGGAAATTTGTTGAGCGAAATAAGAGAGGAATTAGAGAGTGAGGAGTTAAATTATACAAAATTATTAGGTTTAAAAAATAATTTAAGCGAGAGTTATGAGAGATTAAACAATATTGATGAGGAAATATTAAATAATTTAGATCAAGAGGAAATTGAAAACGATTTTTTGGAGAGTGCGAAAGTAGTTGAGTGTTATCATGAGTTGATGGCTGGAGTGACACTAAAATTAAAAAGTATAAAAATAAATGAACCGTTTAAAGATTCTGTTAAAAGTTTAAATAAATCAAAGTGTATTTTACCTAAGTTAGAATTGCTAGTTTTTAATGGGAGTCCCTTAGATTGGCAGGGTTTTTGGGATCAATTTAATTTATCAATTCATAGGCATGAAGGTTTAAATGAGGTTGAGAGGAAGAAATGGGGGCATGTAGCAGGATTGGAGAATCCAGCAGATATTCCAACTCGTATGTTTTGTTTTAAGCTATTGAGTGATAGTTGGTTACTTAAATTTTTATGTGAGGAGGAGGTTGAAGTAGGATTGTTTGATGGTGAGAATAGTTTGAATGTTGATGAAGTTCTGATTGAGTCAAAGGGTGTAGATAGGATAAATGAGAGTAGAGTAAATATGGTTGAGGCTGCGAGTAGTGGTAATACTGGTGTTCTGATAGATATTAAGAAGTATTGAACATACTTATAATTGTAATGGGATATGTAAATAGATTTGCAAGTAACTTGATAAAAACAATTAAGAAGAACACAATGGAATAATTAAAGAAAACATGTTAACACTTGATGAATATGATATGGCATTTAATTTATGGTTATTAGTTGAACAGTTTTATTTACGAAATCAAGATAACTACAAAAAGCTAAGTTCATCCCTGAAGTTGTTCACTGGCGAACAAAATATACTGCGCGCAGTGGGCCAGGTATATAGGATATGGTGGACAAAACCTAATTATTACCCAATTGCTCCCCAAACCCATTTAGATATATAAATAATCATTATATATGAAATAATATTTATTTTTATCAAGAATATTTTAATTTTTGATAACAAAATTACAATTAATAGGCTTAGTAAAAAAATTTTTTAAATCAACCTTCTTTTCAAAAATCAAACAACAAATTGTGTTTAGCTACAAAGAATAAGAAGAAGGCGGAGCTGATTCCCTCAGCAAAGCCAGAACTTCACTGGGGATTTTTTTAAAACTCTTACTATATTTGTTATGACCTTTTCTTACTGATGTTATGACAGGATCACTAGATATAAGTAGTCTGTTAACCAGGTCGCGATTTGTGTCTATTCTAGAAGTCTTTCTACTGAAATCTTCCCTAAACTTTTTAAATCCTTGTTGCGGGCCTCTTGTGCCTCCTCTGACATCAGTCCAATTGGCAAGTACTGTCTAGCAATAATGGCATGGCCATGAACTAAAATTTTGTGTACTGATTGTGACATGTAATACCAGGAATACTTAGATATGTAAAGTTTAAGAGCAGTAATACAAAACTCTTTAAAATTGACAGTATCAATTTCAAATCCAGATGATAAAGTGACTAGAACTCTCCAAACGTTCAGCTTTTTAATCCTCGAGATTTTATAATATATTTGAATTATGACAAATAAATCAATTTAAAGACATTCATCAAAATTTATTATTTTTAAGAAATTTAAAACATTTAATATAATTTGTAACAATTAGGTAATAAAAATGTTTTGTTTGTACCTAGTATTGCCCAAAATTTTGTTTTAGTGAATTAAATAAAAATTGGTTTGTTAGCAGAACAACTCCGTCAAAAACAGTCGATGCTTTATACCGAAAATATAATTAGTTACTAGCATTTTAATAATAATTTTTAAAAGAAAAACAAAATTGAGAGTTGAACAAGATATATGTTCAATTACACAATATAGAAATAATAAAAAACATTAATTGCTTAACTGTTTCAATCTTATTGTTGTCATTGTAAATATGTGCGTTTTTATGAGTGTAGAACGAAATAAATTACGTATTATTATCTCAAAAAATCATTACAGGTATTATATAAAGGAAATCCGAAAATGCTTCTGCACATGGCACACCTTTCAAAAACATGGGATCATTTTTTTTTTATAAATTGATTTCACATATGTTTTATAATTTATAATTCACTTTAGAAATTGAAAAATCCAGATATGAACCGCTTTTCATTGAAATTTAAACCGAGTACTTAATAATAATAGGGGACTAATTAGATAAGTTTTATTACAAAATTCCGGGTGTTTATGTCGCAAACCCTTCTCCAAAAACTTGAAAAACTCTGAAAGTCGACCTTGAAAAAGATACCCTGGAGATGTAAATTGTAACTTACAGCAATTTGTTATTTCAAAAATGGCGCTTAAACCATTCACAACTAACACATAACAAGATTTTAAAAAAGTATCTTTTGGGTAAAAGTAACGATATATTTTTCGCAAATTAAAAATTTAGTAGACTAGATTTAGTTGAAATTTAATGTAAGTCATTGTTAGTGTAGATTTTGTTATGTTTTACAATAGTGGACAGAGATTTATATTCTCCCTAATCAAGTTTCCACATTTATGTTTAATTCCACGAACATTTGGTTGGTAGCAGTATGAACCCAAACCTCTATCTTTGTGTGCTTTTTTTGCTCTCCTTGCTGCACTTCAGAGAAATGTTTGATAGGAAATTTATATTACAGACAGATACTGTAGAATATTCACCAAAGTTGTTTGTATTAGTTTTCTATTTACTCAACAATGCTTGAAGAAGAGTCCAACATCTTTTAATTACATTATTTTGATGTTTAGTTAAATCTCTTGAAGTTTTGTAATTTTTTAAAAAAGTTTATAGCTGCATTTCTATATTTGGTTCTTCTGACACCATCTAGTTGCACTTGGTCCTTATGAAGCAAAAGTTACTTGAAAGAACTCTTTTTACGTTTTCTTCACCCAAGATTATCTGTATTAATAGTTCCTTTTTGAAAATGTTATTCATTTCGCGCGGCTTTGCTCCACAAACAAAACATAATTGAGAAGATGTCTTAGCTGTTGATATAATTGTTATCTTACATCTCTTAGGTTATGCCACAGAATTTATCCACGTTCTTCCAGTTTTTTAGCTGAACAGTGGATGTATTTTAGTTGTTAGCTGATGTTTTTTAGCTATCCAGATGATGTTGAAGGGAGCTAAACCAATCCAAATGATGAATGAATAAATCTTTTTTTTATAAATTTTTTATAAAGATTTATCAAGCAACTGTTTCTACGGTGTTCTTTTGACTAATACTTTATAAAAAGCTTATATGGGATTATCCAAATATTACGTCACGCAATTTTTGAACATAATTCTTTTATGCAAAATTTTCAATCTGAAGCCAATACCGAACATAATGAATGGTAGAGAAGAATTCGAAGAAGGATTTAGATCAAACGATGATGCATTGCATGACAGTATATCTCTATTTCATGTTTGGGTACGATTTGTCGAATGCTTCTTGCATATCTTATATAGAATGGGTGTAAAACAATCGAAGGTTACAAAACAACTAAAAGAGATATTAACAAACAAAAAAGCAGGTAACAACTCTACGACCAATTTGGAGTAAGAGTGGATGAACCAACATCGGATCGAGCATAATGATGAAAGGATCGAGCAAGTATTCTGAAGTATTTTAATTGTTAGCAACTGCCGAGAACCAATCAACCTGAAAAAGTTGATGCTTATTGCAAGAATTCAAAACAGACTGTGTCTTGACGCTTCCTTCTTTTATCATATAGTCTTGTATTTTTATTTTATTATTTTTGTCTTTCTGAATTAGAAAATTTTTTCGTTTTTTTCGAACTTTCACATTTTGATATTAATTTTTATAAGAACATATTAAGGACAAAGATAAGGACGTTAAGTGATCTAATAATGATAAAAGCAGTAATAATAGTAATAATATAATTTATTTGGTATTCAGTATGAATGTTTAATAGCATCCTTAAGATAATCTTAAATTTTTATGTGGTTAGAATTGGGTTATAGTTATTTAAATACATTAAAAATAGTGTTTGAAGAAAACTTTTGTTAAAATCTATGAGTTTTTTTTTTTTTTTTTTTGCTTTATTCTTAAACTTGCGTTTTTTTTTCAATTGCTTAGAAAATGAGATATTTAATGAGTATTGATTCCATTTTATGAAAGATTGGTACGATCAGTTAAGATACCACTGTTAAAGGTTATGGGAAAATCCCTTGTTACTTATGAAGAACTGCAAACAGTTTTATGCGATATTGAATCTGTAATTAATAGTAGACCACTTGTCTACATGAGTGAAGATGATAATGAAGAAGCGCTTACTCCCTTTCACTTGATGTATGGACGAAATATATTAAGAAATAATGCGGAATCAAATTTATGTTTTGATACGGTTGATATCAAGAAACGTGCCATCTACTTAAGGAACTTAATTAATGATTATCGAAAGCATTTCAGTAAGGTTTATCTGAATGAATTAAAACAACAACATTTATATGATAAGTTTAATGATAATAAACAAGAAAAGGTACTAAAAGTAAATGATTTTATGTTAATTAATGACAAAGATATGATACCCAGAAGTCAGTGGAGAATGGCAAGAGTTGTGGAAGTTATTGAAGGAAAAGACAAAGCAATTCGTGGAGCAAAACCAAAGGTTATATCAAATAAAGGAACATCCAAGATATGTTTCCGACCTGTCCAAAAATTTATTTATAAGCAAACTTAGTTAGAGCTAACACAGCAAAAAAAATATAAAATAGCAACAGTTGGGACACTTGAGACAGAAGTGTCAATAAACAGTATTACCATAAACAATATAGATTTTAATTTGCAAAGATGATAAAAAAAAGCACTTACTCTTCATAATTAACTTGTATGGGACTAAAATTTCAACAATATTTCACCTTTCATCTTGATTTTGAGCTGGGGTCATGGTTTTCCTCATGCTTATCTTGCAGCATAAAATATCAGAATTTTACTCAATATAGCTTATTATTAGATTTAGGCCTACTTAACTTATTTAAAAAATTTTATTGAAAAAAAAAGCTACCTAGAACTGCTAGATTTATCACTCATAGAAACTAGAACATCAGCTACATCTGTTTTGCAACTGGGATCAACATCAGAGTCAAAACTATATTCATAAATATTGGTAAAGAACACTTAAAACTATCAACTGCGTAACTAGCGATTGCAATCCCGGGATCCCGGCCTTTTTTATGATACTGAAATCCCGGGATCGTCTAACATCAATCCCGGGATTCCCTATAAGATCGAAGAAAACAAAGCGTAATGAAAAATTATATAAAAGTAATAAAATTATATAATAATCAATAAAATAATTTTTATTTAGTATAAAATTGTAAAAAGTATTGTATTTTCAGCAGTATAATAAAATATCGAAAAGGATTGATTTAGACAAAAACAAAAGTGAAAAACTTCGCACTGTTATGTTGGTTAGCATATACACTTTTTAAAAATTGAATACGATCTGTTTTAAATAATAGATTTGTAAGCAATGAAAAATATTATTATAATATACTTGCTTGCGATACCTAGGCTTTGTATCATTATATATTACGGTTTATATTTATTTTATAATAATTCGTTATATAATACAAATTTACGTTGTTTCTAAAAAAGTTATTAACGCAAACACTTTTGAAATATTCGCGTTAAATTAGTTAGATTTTTTAATATAGTTTTTTTTTTCAATTGTCAGTTTTTTCAAACTTAAGAAAAGCGCGTTTCTTAGGTAGAATCTTAAAACTAAAAATTAAGTCAGCATGTCGTATGTGGATTTTACAATTAAAAGTAACTCAGCTGTTTGGAAATATTTTTTACTTGATGAAAAAGGCCAAACAGCGATGTGTAAATTGCCAAACTGCAAGAAGATTTTAAAAATTGGTGGTGGCTCAACAAATGGACTTCATACACGCATGTTTTCGGTGCATAATGTGAAGGTCGAAATCCCAACCCAGCCTAATTTTACCGGAGAATGAACACCTAATAAACTACCAAAAAAAGAAATCTAAACCACTTACAGAATACTTATCAATTTATGAAAGGGAAGATAAAACACTTCGTGCTACACTTGCTCGTTTAACGGCGTCAGACGGGCTTTCATTCAATGCGATTGTTCTTCAACAGACTTACGTGCCGCTCTAACTGTTATGGGATTCAGAAAGTTACCATCGTCAGTAAACACAATTCGTAATCATGTGGTAGAGTACAGCAAAATAGTAAGATTAGGTTTAGTTCATCAAACTGAAGTGCGCAAAAAAACGAATTCGGTGTAGGAGAGAGATTTTCTTTGTCTTTTGATGAATGGACGTCACTTCGTCAGTTCTGGAGTTTAGGTCTAGTGCGAATAGCAGATTAAATACCAGCAGAAAAGTGCATTGAACTATTAGAAAAAAGACTTAAAGACCATAGTCTTGATCTATACAGCAACATTGTGGCTATAATGACCGACGGAGCTAGTGTTATAAAAAAAGTTTGCAAGTTGTTGCCTACTAATTAACAACTATGTTTTGCTCACGGCATACAACTTGTTGTAATTGATGTTCTTTATAAAAAGAGAGAATTCGATGCAAATCAGCCAGATTTTAACAATTAATTTTCTGACAGTGATTCATCCGAGAATGAGGACATTGAGGAAGATTTGTTGGACTACAATCATGAAAATGTAAGACCTAAAATTGAACTAAATGAAGTTCATTATAGGCTGTTAATTTCATGCTTACAAATTGATGTTTTTCAATCCCGAAATCCCGGGATTGAAAAATCTTGTAGGATACTACCAGATTTACTTGAATTCTTTAGCAGTAGAATAATAGCAATAATAACTACTTTAGTAGCAGACTAATAGTCAAGAAGCGTAGTAGTGCTAGTACTAGTTTTGCTAGTACTAGTAGTGCTAGTACTAGTTTTGTATAACTAAAAAAGTCGTATAAAAGAAAATATTGCTTTGTATCGTAATCTTGAAAAATACGCAAGGTTGTAGTTAAAATAAAGGCAAATTTAAAGTAATTGACAAAGCAGAGCACATAGTTGTACAAATATACGAGGAGCAAGGATATAATGCTTTTCTCGGTCTTGGAACTAATCTTTGTAAAAAACGGAACTTTGATTTTAGAATAAGATAATACATACTGGTGATAATATCTCAAGAAAAAACCCACTTGAGAAAACCTCAACAAAAAATAATCGTTTATAGTACTACATGTTTTTTTTTTATAAGCATATGAAATTTTTGAAACAGGCTCGGGTATGCTTAAGCAAAAAGTTAAAAGAGGCTAAAAAATATGCTTAAGCTTGAGCATATTTCTAATAAAGTATGCTTATTTCAATACTTTCCTTAAGTGTGCGCTTTACTAAAGGTTAATGGTTATAAGAAAAATAAAAAGTTGACTTATGCTCTGTATTTGCTTTGGTTTTAATGTAGCTGAATTAATGTTATAGTATAATAATAAAAAATAAAACATATATACTATATACAAATGTTATCAATGAAATCAAAGATATGAATTTCGCATTCCCTCTCGTCCGGACAAATAAATGTCATCTGGAAGAATTTCGTTGACACTTTCATTTACAACATCATCTTCCTCCACCGGTTGAATATCACCCTGATTTCCTATGGGTTGATCACTGCCAGGATCAATGATGGATGTTGGGGGCACTTTGTAACTATCAAGGCCCTCTGAGCCATCAGAAGTCATTAAACACCCATTCATCGTCCAACATTTCTTCCTTTGCCTGTCATACTTTGAAGTGTTTAAAGCTTTCAATGCATCCCCTGCCCAATGTGTAATCAAAGTTCTTCTCTCTTTTGCAGTGTAGGGCATTTCATTACTGAACCATCTATCAGAATGATTATCTCTATCGAGCCATTTTTGATGTTCAATGGCAATAAGTCTTTTCAGAGTGGCAGCATATCCTGTGTCAAGTGGTTGCCAAAGGTCAGTGGCACTTGGTAGATCATACTAGAGAAGTCCTTTAGCAGCAGCCACAGCATCTTTAAAATCCTCCTGCATCTGTCCCTTCAAATTGTCCAGCAAAAGAACAGATTTATCAAGCTTTTGTTCTTTTACAAATGGAAGAAGTGTTTTATCACACCAGTCCTTACAAACGTTTTGGTCTAACCAAGCATTTTTTTGGAAGTAAACTTGAATATCTTTGTGCCATGCTAACTTTTCGTCTTTTGAAATGCATTTTCCTTGACCTCTAAAAATGATGGCTAGCTTTGGTTGCTCTCCTTCTGGCCGAAACATAATTTGAAGGGAACATTGCCTTTTTTCCAATCCTGAGCCGGGTTGTGAGATCCATGTATTATGTGTTGCACCTTGACACTTGGGTACATACTTGTAAGTTTTCCTACCATGAACAACAAAGGGAAGCGGGCTCTGGTCAACATTGAGCCTTTGTCCAGGTTGGTACCGTCCCCATTTTTTGTCGTAACTTGGATCTTTAGAACCTGTTTTGATACAATTTTCTCAGTATGTCGCATGCCATTTCTGTAATAATGGTTCCATTTCTTTGTTATGTTTCCTTTTGTTTCTTTGTTTCGATCTCATTTTTATCTCTTTTTTTTTTTTTATAAAAATCGAACTATAACAAGAAGTTTTATTTCCACGTTTGGATCAATGTTTAATTGTATATTTCTAGCTTTACTCCAAAGCCAGGAAAAGTTAACAATATGACCTTTCGATCTTCCCTTCAGAAACAATCTGCGATAGGATGATTCAGCATCTTTAATAATAGTTTCTTTTTTTTAAGCCATCGCGAAATCTGACTTTGTGTTGCACCAAACGACTCTGCTATAGTTTCTTGATTTGCCTCATAACCAAAGGCGTGAATTGCTTCTGCTTTAAAGGCAGCAGTATATTGGTGGCGTTTCCTACCAGCTCATTTGCGAGACTCTTCACTTTTTTCATTTTACTAACAACATTGTTGACTATGTTATTGAGCACATCTTTCACTGCTAGAATGATAAGTTCTTCGTTTCTTTGAAGAACTTGTGATTGTGAATGTTTACAATCTTGTTTGCTAATTCCGTGAATAATTTTAACATGAAAAGCTAGTCCTTGTTGGCTTTTAAATAATTTTTTGCAATATTTGAATTCAACACTAGTTTCAACTGCTTCTAACGGCAATTTCACTCATTTCTCCTCTGTGCATAACATTTTTTGTAAAACCAAACGCTACCAACGTTGGCTGCTTTCTCTTTATTCTCTTTGACATTATAATTACTATTTTATCAGTATCTGAAAACAAAACTTAGAAATAAAATAAACATTTTAAATATAGTATTAAATAAACTACACATTAAAAGCGAGAGAGAGAAAAACAAAAGAAAGAAATAAAACAGTTCAGAGCGACTTCTAAACTTTATGTTATGTTCAAGTATTGAGGTTTAGGTTTTGCAACACAATGGCTTCATTACTTCATAAACTCGTTGCATTGCAAAACATAAACTTTGATTTTTGTTGTTTTTGTTGGTTTAAATTTAGAAATATATATATATATTTAAAATTTTTAATTAAATAAAGTTTAAATTTTTAAAATAGTTTATCGAGGCTCAGGAATATGCTTACATATGCTTTTTTTTTTTTCCAAATCTGAGCCTCCATATGCTTATAAGCATTATGCTTATAAAAAAAACATGTAGTTCCTTTTTTTTATTTTTTTAGAAACTTGAATATTGAGTCGAGCCCTTTTTTTGAAATAAACTAAAAAGCACAGCGAGGAAGGGTTCATCTTATTGGAGACCTTAATTTTATTTCGGATCATATTGAGGCTTTTTCAGAGTGGTGTACATCAAAACTAGACTTGCGTCGAAATTGCTGTTATTTGAGCAAAGACTTTACAATTACTTTTCAGTTATGATTCGTAGTGCATTATGTCGATCACAAATTTCTACAATTTTTTATGGAAAAGGTATCTAAGATTTTTTCATTTGAATAGCAGTAAATATACATTATAAAGTTTTTACGAAACTCAGTTAATACTTTAGACTAAAATAAAGCATAAAAGAAAGTTTTAACACATAGATTTTAGCTAATTCAGTTACGCAGTTCTACACTCAAAGATTTGGCAATTTAAGTAACTTATCTTCCATCAATAGTCAATCTGTTTCTTGACCTTGTAACCATCTCAAAAGAAAACATGTTGCTTACTTGACTTTTCTTGATTGAATCATGCATGAGCGAGCCACTAGGTACTTTTCTGGGGACATAATTTTTTAACGTGTTTCATTACTTTTTACTTTTTTAAATGCTAACCAAATGCTTGCACAGTATTTTTATTGGTCCCTTGGTGAATTTATTTTTAAATTTAGTGCTAAACTACATAAGTATATACACTCCTTTAATAAAATCAACAATTTGTTTAGATTTGTGTGAGTAATCCCATTTAAAGAATATTTAGAATCCTAAATATTAAAGAAGTTGTTTATTGTTCATGCAGCATATTCTTAATATGCCCAATTTTTCTATCCTTTCTTAAAGTTTTTACATGTATGGTTGCAATAAAAGTCCATTAAAGAATTTCATTTTATAAAGAGCATAGATTAACCAGTTCTCCTTCTTATCTTCAATGCATGACACCTTCTGTGTTCACATTATTAGAACCTCCATTTGCTTTATTATTTGCTTTGGTTTTATCAATTCCTTTTTCTCTTAAGCAATCAGTTCTATACTTTTTTATTTGTTTGTCTTGCTTAGTAGCTTCCTGAGGTGAAAAGGTATCAGTATTTTCTTCTTGTTCAGCACATACAATGTTTTTCTTAAATTTGTTCTTAATGCTTTCTAGAAGAATTATCTTTAATCAACAACATTTTGGTAAGATTGTTTGTTGCTGAATACCCATTAATATGAATTTTATGTATGATTAAATGCTGTCTGTTATTTTGCAGGACAACCTAAGAACTTATTCTAATATACTTTGTTCTGTATTCAACAAACATTGTAAATTAGTTTGCTACTAATTAAGTACAATCAAATTTAACATAAAAGTTAGCAAAAAACTACAAATTAACATTAAATAAATTTACAAAAATAATTTTCATGTGATTTTTTATATTTTAATCTTATACAAATACAATATAAAAATAAACTGAAATGTAATGTTGAGTCTTTTTATCTTATTTTCATTGTAAAGAAATGTTTTAAATATTTTTCTGGCAATACTGCTTCTCTTTATTCAACAATTAAGGAATTTTTGTCCTATTTATTGTGCAATAATAAGGTAAATACCTTGTTATTGTGCATTGTTAATATTATATTGATTGTAACTCAAAATTGAGTAAGAGTGACAGGTTCAAAGACAATTTATGAACAGTCACTCTTACTCACTTTTTAAACAGTCACTCTTACTCAATTTCTAATATCCCAAAGAATGCATTTCATAAATCTTTTTGACCATACCCAGCTGATTGTAACTCTTTCCTTAAAAATAGTTTTAATGGATCTGAAGCATTATCATTTACATTATACACAACACATTGTTGTGATGTTTTATAGACATTCTCCTCAAGTATTATTTAACATATTAACTTTATTTTCTTTGAAAAACTTGCACTTTAAATAAACTATATTCCATGCATAAGTGAGAAAGACCAACCACTATTTACATTGAGTGTTAAATCATCCAGCTATTAGGGAGTAATCAAACTAATAAAATGTATGTTTTTTTTATCAATAGAAATAAAAATAATTATTTTAATCTGTAATGAGATTTTCATAAGAGATTTTACTGGTTTACTTACAGCACTTCCAGTTGTAGTTGCAAGTAGAAATAGTAGTGGTCACCATGAATCTGATGAAGCATTTGATGCCAGATGGGAGGCCTATTTTCAAAGGTATTTAGAAAGAACACTCATTTAAAATGTTAATTAATGGAAACCATGAGCTTATTAGGCTCAAGGTTTCAGCAAATAAATATTTTAAGTAAATCTTCTTGTTCACCTTCTCTTTTTTTAGACCATCCCTTGATGGCTGGGAGTTGCGTCGAGGAATGAACAACTTATATGGTCATGACCTTGTTCCAGAACCAAAAATTATTATAGCAGCTTTAAAAGCTTGTCGCAGGTAAAAATATTACTGTTTATAAAGCTTTGTCACAATTTTTTTTATTAAAGTCTTTTAAGAGGAAAATTTTGATTCCACTTTTTCTACTCAAAATTTATGACTTGTTTTTATGAATTATCTTGACAAAAAGTGTAATTCTAACATTTGTAGATTGGATGACTTTGCAATGTCTGTTCGTATATTGGAAATGGTTAGAGAGAAAGCTGTTGGAGATAAGGAAATAATAAGTTACATAAATAATCAGCTAAAAGGAACTTTAGATGAGTTGGGTATAAGCACTCCAGAAGAGCTTGGATTAAATTAGGTACAATACATTGCTTAAATAAAAAGAAAATCAAGTTTGTTTTTCCCTATAAATTAAATTTTTTTTTTTTTTTTTTTTTTTTTTTTGTTGTTAAATGTAAAGCATAAATGAAAAAAAAATTTTTAGTAAGTTTAGCACAACTGCACTAAAGTTATCTTTTAATAGCAGCTTTGATTTTTTAGATATTATAGAAGATATTAAATTAGACTGCTTTTTTATGCAAAATGAAAAGAAAAAAAAATTTATTAAGCAATCTTTACTTCATAATAATAGCTTTTGAAGTAAACTTTTTAAGATATTTGCAGACATTTTGGCAAAGAGAGTTTGGGATAGAAAAAAAAACCTCTTAGTTTTAAAACAAAACATATTTGACAAAAAATGTTCTGGTTATCAGAAAGACAATCCAAATTATACCATCCTTAACAAACAGAAGAGATAACTTATTCATAGACTCTAAATTGAGAAGTGCCATTGTTAATTTATTGTAGCACAATTGCAAGGAATTTTAGGTTTCTTAGGCAACTGAGGCTGCATACTGTATGGCTGTTTTTAGTCATGCAGTATGCAGCCTCAGTTACCTATCAAACCTACATTTCTTAGACCATTATAAGTACATCAAAACACTTGAAATTTTGGCAATTAAATGTAGCAAAGGAGTTTTAAAAAAAAGCATCAAAATGTTGCAATGGCTAGCTAAATTAATTGGTCTGAACCCAATTGAGAATGTATAGATGGTTCTTGACCATAAACTCTCCAAAGTACCTGTCACATCAACAAATAACCTTGAAAAAAAAATTAAATTAGTTTTTAACAACATCTTGATTCTACTAGAAGTGAACTGTATGTATGAACAAATTTGATCCTGTTTCTTATTAGCTGCACCTAAAATCTGATTCAAAGTGTGGAATTTTCATGTTTTAGTAAAAAAACTAAAAAAGTTTTTTTTAAAAAAAAATTTTTTGCTTCCTTAATTTGATTGAAAAAAGATTTTGATTTTTAAAAAAATAAAACAAGTTTAACATTAAGTAAATATTTTTTCATTATATCCTTCAAATAATGGAAAACATTTTCTCTTAATTTTCTTTTCATAAAATTTAAATTTAATAAAAGTAGAGCATCAAAAAATATCAAAAAAAATAGTTCCCCAAGGAAAAATCCTTTGTGGTTTTGAGGTTTAGGGTAATGGTTAAAGATAAGGTAAAGTGAATTTAGCTAAAGATTCATAGTTTTTTTTTAAGCTATGGGAATTTGTTTTTGGGGATCATTTCCTAGAACCCTTGCTAGGAATAATTATCTTAGATTTTTCCATCTATAATTTTGAAACTTAGTTGTGAAAATAGTGGCAAAGTCTTAACATTTCATAAACCACCTTTTTTTTTTGCCTTTTTGTTTTATGATTTGTTTGATTGATTTTGTTACAAGAAAATACTAATGTTTTTTTTCTATATTTAAATTTAGTTACAATATCAACCGAAGAACTTTACAATTGCTGAAGATGTCATTAATTGAATTATATTTCTTAATAAAGTTCATATTTGTTTCAATTCAAGTTTTCTTTTCTGTCCTCCTTTCGATAGTGACACTGCTGGTAACAAAGGTCTTACGATTCTTGGAACTTTTTGACCTAATAATCATTTTATAGGGCGGAAACTCTTGTTCCGCTAAGATATTGTTTTAAATAGAAAATTTAATAAGTTCTTACTTTTCGAACAGTACAGTTTTTGGGACAGGATAAATCGCCCTTGCACAAGGTCTAAAATATTGGTCAATTTAGCTAGTTGTTTTGCAATAATTTCTTTCATAAATGAAAACATTTTGACCTTAAGGACTACAAATGGTCAAAGAAAGGAGTGTAGTCTACAGTAACTCAAATGATGCATACATATCTTGTCCTTATCTTTTCCTGACACGTTTTATAGTTTCAGCCTTAGAACGAGTGGAGAATTGCCCTAGATGGTTTTCAACGACGCAATATGCGTCGTGCTAATAGAACTAAAAAGAAATAGCCTTATAAATAGAGAACTATTTAACATTTTGAAGTAATTTTTTTAACAAAGTATCACTTGTGAGATATTATATATATATATATATATATATATATATATATATATATATATATATATATATATATATATATATATATATATATATATATATATATATATATATATATATATAAAGTCCAGTCTTTTTTAAAAACCGGTTTTTAGTTGGTTTATCCGGACTTATTCGATTTTTGATTAAAGATATAAAACCGATAGTTTTTGATATTTAAAACTCTAAGTCTGATATATTAGTTTATCTTTTTTAGGGGTTACAGGCATTTTTAGTCTCCAAAAAATTGTCATGTTAAATAAAAAAGGAAATAACATAAGTATTTTATTATCCCCTCAAATGCAGAAAAAAGGTTCTGATGCTAAAACAGGTTTTTAACAATATGTGGCTATGAAAATAGCCGTTTTTTAAAAGTTGCTTATCAATTAAAGCTGCATGGTTTAATGATGCTTCCTTGATCACCCCTGAATAATTTTTGGATATTGGATTTTGAGCTGACCCGAGAGCGCCACCTATCTAGGGTGAAAGTAGACATAGTCCCACACCCAGGAATGTCAATTTTGAAATCAAGTAATGACGTCCGCGGGAATAAAATAGACATAGTCCCACACCCAGGAATGTCAATTTTGAAATCAAGTAATGACGTCCGTGTGCCAAAATGTGTATAAAATTTCAGGCCAAAATATTGCTTACTTTTGAAATTATGGCAATTCCAGTTTTCAAAAACCTCACTTTTTGCCAATGTCACCAAGTAAAGTTACCATCCATTGAGCCACTATCTAAGTTATCCAACAGGCAACACTACACTTTAGCCCTACAGGTTGTGGGCAACAACTTTTGTAACAAAAAGTTTTTTCTAAGACTTAGTGGTAGAGAACTATGTCAAGAAAACTTATCAAGTTAAGGGATTTTCCTTTATTAATATAACTCTTAAATCATAATAAAAAAAATGAGTATAGCACCATAGTTGTCCATTTTTTCAAAAAAATGCATAAAATAAAAGTTGTAGGGCTTAAAAAATTAGAGGGGGTCATTTTTATACAGTTTCCATTAATTTTGTGTTCCACTTGGAGAAATTTTGACAACCTGTGATGTATTTCTAGTTTGGTAAACAAATCTTACTGTCCTACAAATATATGATTGACTTTTCTAGTCAGCTTGAAAAAAAAAAGATTCTGGGCTTGTAAAGTTATATTGAAAACTTTCCAAATAGTTTATTTCTTTAAATAAGTTTCAAAATACTAAGAGAACAAATTATGGTTTCTGCAAAAAAAATGATTGATGAAAAATTTCTACAATTCATTAAGACCATCAAACCAAAAATGATTCTTAATTGATTCAAAAATTTTGTTTAAAGATGTTTACTGTTGTAATCAACAAGGCAGTTTGTCAGTTTTTCCAGGTAATCAGGGTGGGTGGTGGATCGCTTGAAGCGCTGCCAATGTTGGCCGAAATCTTGATGGGCTGCTTCGACGGCTTGTTCACTGAAGCGACCAAGGGAGGAGTTTTGGCGATCAATAAAGTCACTGATGTGGTGAAACACAACATGTAACTTTGGAGTTATATGGCAGTTTGGAAGTGCAAGGAAGGATGTCTTGAATTGTTGGATCTTTTCAAAATAATCGAAACTCAGTTCTGATCCAAAACAAGCTCGAACAATGCTGTCAAACTTCCGAAGTGTATCCACAAAGCCAAGAACTTGGAATGCTGAGTTAGCTTCTGCTAGTTGTTGAAGGCGGTCCACATTTTTTAGCAATTTTCGGCACTCATTTCCTTCAAACTGCCCACCATGGTAAGGACTCTGAGCAATGTTGAGGGAAGATGGCCATGCCTCAGCTTCAGGCCACACACCTTTAAGCATTTTGTAAAGGAGGTTGACAACACCTAGAAGAAGGTGCAACTCAGGGGGAGGAATGATGTCCAAGATGAGTTTGTCATTTGGTCCATTGATGATCGGGTAATTGATGACATTGCCTGTCAATTTAGCTTTGGCATGCACTCCACCAGACCGCCTGAAAGATTCGAAACTTTTCCTAAGGGAGCCCAAAGTTCGAAATGTTCCTGCATTTTCAAGGTTGTTTGCATCAATGTCACACCAGGCACAGGGGTGTGAGCTGGAGTGAGCCTGTAGGCCACAGAGAATGTTGGCCAATTTCAGATTGCATGCGATGAAAAGATTCACAGCATCGCAACCAACAAGTGCCCATACTTGGTGAACACTTTCATATGTTTCTGGAAACTCTTCAACAACAGCTAGTAGCATCTGACGTTTCACTCCAGTGTATTTGGCAACTCGCTACGTCAAGGATCTTTTAGCAGAAATAGTTGTAAAGTCAAACAGAGGGGGAAGAGTGATATCTTGCCCTTCACCTTTACGCCTCATCATTGTTCTACAGGCTTCACAAATACCTTTAAGCATAAAAAGTGATTTTCATAAGTCAAAGAAATATTGCTGTACCTCAATGGTTTTGCTAGTAAAGCTGTGGTTTTTATGAGAACAGGCAGTTTAAATAAATCAATTTATTTTATTACAACAATACACATTATTACAAGCAAGCTTTTTAATTTCATTGCAATACCACAATAAAACTGATTTCCCTATATACATACAATTAAAATCAACCCTACATTACCTTGAGGAATGTGAGAATCAGCTTTATCAAAACTGACTCCATAGATTTTGCTGATTTGCTCCCACATAAATGCTGTCAGTTGTCTTGAGCACTTTTTAAGACAAATCAGGCAAACAACTTTCTGATTTTCCTCATGAGTTCTGGCGTGGTTCGGCATTTTGATTGGCTGAGAGAAATATTTTTTTTAATTTTACATAAAAGAAAGTTTCAAGGAAATACCTAATCTATCAATCTTTGCATAATTATAAATATTTTAGTGCAACTTTTAAACATTCTGTTAGCCCCTAAGGGATTTTTATTTGATGAAAAAGTTTTTTTTCACTTACTTATAATATACAATGCAAACAATTAAATATACTAATCTTTGATTTATATGGATAACTAATGTACTTAAAGTAATTGTGAAGTGTACAAATTTGGGTTAAACTTAAGTGCTTAACAGAGCAATAAGATTGGAAGTAATAAAACTGGACCAAAACTAAGTCCTACAAAAAAATTTATAAAATAAAATATGTTTCTTTACTATCCCGTAAACTGCTGTCAAAATTTCATACCTTTATCTTGAAAATTGCCGGTGATTTAAGCGAAATACTTTGACAACTGAATTTACGGCAAAACAATGCAAGTCTTAGTGAACAACAACTTGGAGTCACCTTCAATATAAAACAACATTACAAAATTGACTAAAAAATATGAAAGTATCACTGTTCATTTTAATGTTAAATTTCAAATGTTTCTTACCTTATTACTTAATAAGTTCTTTGAGAATAATGTGAAAATTTTCAAGGAAAACAAAAGTGTAAACAGAGATCAACTTGTTAAGAACACAAGTCAATTTTTCAATTTTCATGGTTTTGCAAAATTTTCAATAATGCCTAAAATTTTTTTTATAGAATTAAAATAGATGTTAAAGCCATTTTAAATACTTTTTTACTTTCATGAAGTTCTGTTAAAAATCGTAGCTAGGTAAATCTTGATTGTTTTAAAAATCGTAGCTAGGTAAATCTCATTGTTTTAAAATGCCGTTGGCAATTTAAAACAATGGAGATAAATTTTATAACATTAGTCATTTCAATAGTTGATTGAAATTTTACTTAATAAGATTACTGAACTTAAATAACTGTCCAAAATTCCTAAGCAGTTCCGAATTTAACTTTTTTTTCAAGCTGACTAGAAAAGTCAATCATATATTTGTAGGACAGTAAGATTTGTTTACCAAACTAGAAATACATCACAGGTTGTCAAAATTTCTCCAAGTGGAACACAAAATTAATGGAAACTGTATAAAAATGACCCCCTCTAATTTTTTAAGCCCTACAACTTTTATTTTATGCATTTTTTTGAAAAAATGGACAACTATGGTGCTATACTCATTTTTTTTATTATGATTTAAGAGTTATATTAATAAAGGAAAATCCCTTAACTTGATAAGTTTTCTTGACATAGTTCTCTACCACTAAGTCTTAGAAAAAACTTTTTGTTACAAAAGTTGTTGCCCACAACCTGTAGGGCTAAAGTGTAGTGTTGCCTGTTGGATAACTTAGATAGTGGCTCAATGGATGGTAACTTTACTTGGTGACATTGGCAAAAAGTGAGGTTTTTGAAAACTGGAATTGCCATAATTTCAAAAGTAAGCAATATTTTGGCCTGAAATTTTATACACATTTTGGCACACATATGGGTAGTATACATGCCCATTTTTAGTAATATCTAAACTACCAAAAAAAATTTATAGGCATTTTTGTATGTTACACCTGCTAGTCCTTTTTTAGTATGATTTTTGACTTCAAATCCAATTTATTTCCGCGGACGTCATTACTTGATTTCAAAATTGACATTCCTGGGTGTGGGACTATGTCTACTTTCACCCTAGATAGGTGGCGCTCTCGGGTCAGCTCAAAGCCCAATATCCAAAAATTATTCAGGGGTGTGATTTCTTTTCTTAATACGAACCATTACTCTTTGATTTCCTAAAATTATTTAACAACAAACATTAAAATTTTAAAAAACTTTGTTATTGTAACAAGTAGTATAGTTTAAGATATAAATTATTTATTATAGAAATTATCTATTATCAAATTCTAATTCTAATAATTATACATTCAAGAAAAATTTTATTCACTGTAATAGATAGATATAATTGAAATATAATTAAAATGTTTACTCAGCAATTAGGGATTGCAACCCGCATTGCGTCATCCCGCAATCCCGCGGGATCCCGCATTAATTTAGCGCATGCGAGATCCCGCAAAAACTACTGCGGGATCCGCGGGATTTGCGGGATTTTGAAACAATTGCTTTTAAACAAAAAAGGTCAATTCTTTTAAACAAAAAAGACAAAAAAGATATCAAGTTAAAAGTGTTTAATGTATTTGTGAAACAAATCAATTTAAAAATTTATCTTCAGCTATTAAAATATTTTTCTTAGCTATAAATATAAAAAAATCATTCAAAAATAAGCAATTATTTAGCAAAATATTAGTCGAACTCGTTCAAATTTTTTTTTGTTTAATTAATGATTATATTGAAATTTTCGCTAATGAGTATGTTGAAATTTTTGTTAATGAGTATGTTGAAAACGTGAAATTGAAAACGTGCGTGTATAATTGTAAAAAATATACTTTTAAAAACTACTTTTTAAAAAGTCTTTAAAAATTATTTACATCAAGATTTTAAAACAAAAGTACTAAGCATGTCGCAAATTAAAACTATATGGAATTATTTTTAAAAAAGTGATAATGAAGAAAATGCGAAGTGCATGTTATGTTCGGCTATTTTAAAAATTAATCAAAGATCAACTAAAGGGTTGTTAATCCATTTAAAAACTAAACGTGGCACCGATTTAAAATCAAACGTTTTACAACAAGACGGAGCTTCAACTTCAAAACAGCATGAATCAGTTGAACTAGAGCCTAAAATATACACCGACTGCGAAGACGAAGAAGTAATTCCATCGAAAAAAGTCAGAACAATTGACACGTTTTTCGTAAAGGAAATTTCTATGGAAAAAAATGGTATCGCGCATGGTTGCAAAATATGGCTTTACATTTAATAGTTTTCGCACATCTTCAGATTTACGGTACTTGTTTTCAAAGAGTGGTTTCCGGCTCCCTACTTCACCTAATACTATAAGATCGATGGTAGTTAAATTCTCAGATTCTGTAAAAACCGATATAATGCAAAAATTCACATCACTAAAAAAGCAAAATCAAAAGTTTTCAATAACGTTTGACGAATGGACATCACAAAATAGTCAGAGATACTTAAACTTAAATTTACAAATGGAGGCGAAACACTTTAATCTTGGATTGATTCGAATCCATGGATCGTGTAATGCAGAATATTGCGTCAAGTTAGTTTCAGAAAGGCTAAATAGCTTCGATATTGACCTCCAAGAAGACATTATTGCCATGACCACTGATAGAGCAAGTGTGATGGTAAAAGTCGGTAAAATGATGTCTTGCTATCAACAGCTATGTTATGCTCATGGAATACAACTTGCAGTTATTGATATCTTTTATAAGAAAAACTGCGGAGAAGTCGAAGAATCGTTTATTACATATGAAAATTGTGAAGAAGAAGATGAATGTGGTAAAACTGAGGATGATGAAGTTATAAATAAAGAAAATGGTTTGACAATGCTTTTGGACCGACCATCTGGTGAATTGGTTAGCAATTACAAAGATCTCATAAAAAAAGTGAGAAAGGTTGTAAAAATATTTAAAAACTCTCCTGTCAAAAAGGATACATATTTACAGAAATATATCCTACAAGAACACGGGAAAAAGCTTCAGTTGATTCTTGATTGTAAAACTAGGTGGGACAGTATGTTCGATATGTTAGAAAGATTTCATAGACTAAAAGTGTGCATTGAAAAAGCCTTAATTAATGTTGGGTCAGAAATTCGTTTCACCCAAGAAGAGTGGTCCCAAATCAATGACTTAATTATTTGCCTGGCACCACTAAAACTTGGTCTCGAACTTTAATGCAGAAGAGAATCGAACCTTGTTACGGTGGAAACAACTTTTCAATTTATGCTAGATAAATTGCAAAAGCAATCATCACTTTTGAGCATAGATTTAGCCGCGGCACTTCGTGAGAGGTTTACACAACGTCGTAATAAGAATTTAAATGGACTACTAGTTTACTTAAAAAATCCGACGAAGAAAATGAACTCGGAAAAAAAGAAGCTGTAGATTTTATTAACAATTCCCAAATACTTATTCCTACAATTCTATCGCTGAAAAAAGAATTGGAAAATCAAACACAGAAAGACAAGAACAGCTGGACAGAAAATGTAAAGGAGAGACCAAATTTAGATTCTTTAGACTTTGATAAATTATTGAAGCCGGAAATGTCTGCCTATGAAAGTAATGGAGTAAGAGGCAAGTTTCTAAATAAAGCGCATAGTTACTTGATGACCATACCACCAATAAGCGTAGAGGCCGAGCAAGCTTTTTCAGCTGCTGGTTACATATGCAGTCCTTTGAGGAGTAGATTAAGTGATGATACTTTAAGTAGGGTCTGTTTCTTATGAGCCCATTTCTTACAATCATTTTCTCAATTTGATATTTTAAAAAACAAATAAAGCTAATAGTTCTACGTAAAGCTTAAAGATGTTCTATGTACTTTGGCTTATCTTTTTGTTCATTAAATGTTAAGAATTATATTGATTTACAAATGAATTGCGTTTTTTGGCTTTATTTACCTTATCTTATCAATTTAATAAGTTGAGTATATTTTTTCTGAAATACTTGAAAGAAAAATACAATTGTCATTTTGCCTTTTATAATGTGCATAAGAAACCTACTAATCCCGCGCGGGATCCCGCGGGATCCGCACAAAAATTAAAAAAATCCGCGCGGATCCCGCGGGATTGAAAAGTGTGCGGGATTGCAATCCCTACTCAGCAACCCTTTTATGAAGCAACATTTCATATTTACAACTAGCCTTCGAGAATTGCACTATGCATCACTAAGTAGAAATAAGACTTTAGACACATCTTTGCGGAAAACAAAAACATGGCAAAATTGAGTCAATTTGAGGCCAATTGATGCAAATTTTCCTCAAACATAAAAGTTTGGGATTCTTATGCTTCAACTTTTCTAACAACTAAGTTTTTTTTTTTTTTTTTTTTTTGCAAACATAAAAAAAAAACATACTGTGTTGATTATGTGAAAAGACCTTAGAAATATCAGATTGGCTACCACCAGCACCTAAAATGTATCATTAATAAAATTAAACAATAACATTAAATATTTAAATTTAAAGATACACATAGCTTTCTCCAACAGTTATCAGCTTAATCTTCTTGCAGCATAGCTTTTATACCTCTTGCATTTTGCTCTTCTTACAATATAGGTACACGTCAGATGTCATAAAAAATAATTAGCTGTATCCCTAGTATTTTCAGCAAAAGAATCGTCCAAGACCTACTCGTGCAGTTTTGTTGGCTTTGTTCCTGGCTTCAATGGCACTCTCAGACAAAGAACCTATTGGATACTTAAAATATTTAATAAAAGAAACACCATGAACTACAATTCTATGCACAGATTGTGACATTGGAATGGCTTTTAAAAACTGATCATTAGAAATGAGACTAAACAGACGTTCAGATTTCTGCTTGAAAATTTTTACATCCGGTCTTGCGGTTGTACTATTCATATCAATGAGCAGGTCCCCAAATAGTTTGATTATAATGGTATTCAACTTTAAAGTTCTTCCAGTCACAGATGGATAATTAAAGAACTTTCGTGCAACATTGCCAGTGTTGGATGTACCCCTTCCCTTTCGGACAAAAGATACCCTTATTTTTAATTGTGTTTTGAATAAGTGCTGGAATTTTTTTTGTTTTCAATAATTTCTTGGCTGTTTTTTGCTAGAATTTTTCTTCCTTGTTTCACTGCTGGAAGTTTGCAAGCAGTATTGAAAACCCACTCCATGCTGCATATCCACAAATGAAGACTGCAAATTCCAAGTTTCAATATATTTTTGTCTACATTTTTATCTTTATTCCAAATTGTTTCCAAATTAAACTGCTTTGGACTTGCTTGACATACATGACAGCAGAGAGATGCTATATTTTTTTAAAGCATTTTTGATACCACAGCATTAAGTGTTTTACCATCATTCATTGTGGTACAAATAGTTGACAAACTTGAATTTATAACGAAAGTATTGTCATGAAGTGTAAACAGAATATTCTCTAAAGACAAAATTTCATTTTGTAAATGCTCAAACTTCTCTTGAATAAAACTAGTAGTCTCTTTGGCAAAACAAAACATAAGATGACGGGTTGCATCAGGACTATTTGGATTACATTTTTTCCATAGTATCTTTTTTCCACTTCGAATCTCCAACAGTACAAACACTATACTATACACAGTGGAATCATCCACACCTCTCTTCATAGTTGCTGCATTCTGAAACTCAGATTGATCACTCTGACCACCACCACCCACTTTGCAAATAACATATGTTATTACGTTTCTCCTGTACTAAAAATTCAATAGAATTATCTTCATCCTCCAAAAGATACTCAAACACTCTGGAGACTGAATGTTTGATCATATTGAATAGACAACATTTTACTTCAGTTTCTTAATATTTCACCTGCTCTGGATATGTTAATTTTTTTGTATTCTTTTAACTTGGTTAAACCTGGAGGAACAAGATGATGATTTTGTGTAACAATTTTTTAAAATTCAGCCCATGTTCTGTCTGTTCGTCTCAAATTCTAAAAAGTATGCAATGATAAATTTGGACCATGTAAATTAGACCTTACAGCATGTTGAAGTTCTTCCAGTTCTTTTCCCTGAAGATTATCAGTTCTTTTACTTTTCATCCTACTCGCAAGTTCTAAAAAAGATTTTCTAGGTTTTGGTGCTATTTAGTAAAGAACAAGCTGCTTTTTTTCCCACATTTGTTAAAGTTTTTTACCAACTCAAAAGCTAATCTTCGAAAAATTTTGAAACTAACCATACAACCAGCATTATTTACTGCAATAAACTTAGACTGCAAAAATTTGGCACAGGCTTTAAAATTTTTTCTTAAGAATATATGCCTTGGGGGAAAAGTATGTGTTAACCCTTTCATGCGCTGGGTTGTTGTTAACAACAAATTAAACTAAGCTTCCCCAAAGCAAGTAGTGCATCCTAACCGATTGAAAACAATATTATTTTATAAAGGAAAGTTGAAAAGGGCTGTAGAAAAAGTCTACTTTACTAATTCAGAGTACCACTGACATTTTGTAGATGATTTTTTATAGGTGAAGTACAGGGTGTATACTTAATTTCTGACCCCCCACATGTTACAAACACAAGATTTTGAGTTGCTCTCTTAAATGCTACTTTAGCCCGAAAAATACTTTTATTCTACCTGTGTACAAACGTGCAGCTGATGATAAGACCATCTTTCCTGTGAGAAATAAAGTTATTCTGATGCAAGATGGAGCAACTTGCCACACGGCAAGAGCAACAATGAATGTGATCAACAGAGACTTTCCAGCAGTGTGGACCGACTGGCCTGGCAACTCGCCCGACTTAAATGTCATCGAACATATTTGGTCAAGACTCCAGGACAGTGTTTTACACAATCCTCGACCTCGTAATCGTGAACAGTTGATCAGACGTGTTGAACAGGAGTGGGCTGCCATTACGCAAGAAGAGTGTTTTCGCCTAGTAGAAAGCCTGCCAAGGAGAATTACCCAATGCATAGAAAGAAATGGACAAAATACTGATTACTGACTATTAACATATATTCTTTGTCTAATTAAATTGATATGACAGTAATAAAATGGTATGTGTTGAAATACCGTATTCTTAAACCGAGATATAGGGGGTCAGAAATTAAGTATACACCCTGTAGTTACTCGGAGCAGACAACGAATACTACTAATTTAAAAGATTTATAATTCTGATCTTGTTGTGAAAAAAATATTTAATGCTAGTTTAACATGGTACTGTTCTTACTACTCATTTATTTTTTTGTTTATTTCTACCTTTTTGATCTAATAAACAAAATCAATTTGTTGTTGTGGAACAACACTGCGCTTCAACGGTATAAAATCCCGTCCATTATTATTATTGTTTTAAGCGATAAGATTTTTTAATTAAAATATTTTTTTATCATTTAATTGTTAAAATAATTTTAAAGATTGTTATTATTATTATCATTTATAATATCATTATTCTTATTTTTATTTTTTAGTAAATGTAGTATTACTGTGAATGTGATTATAAATGTTACTTATGGTTATATTGAGTAGAATGCTATATTAGTTACTGGGTGTGCTTTGTACATGTTTATATACACACATAAATATATATTATGTGTGTGTGTGTGAGAGTGTGTGTAATTTGATGTAACTTATTTATTTTTAGAACTTAAAGTAAAATAAATAATGGCAAAGTAAAATAAATAATGGCATTAAAAAAAAAAAATTCTTCTAAACACACACAAAAAGTTATAGCAAAGTTAGAAGAAGGTTTGTCATAGATTTTGACGAAGCTTTTGTCATAGATTTTGATGATAGCGATGTTGATAGCGATAATAATAACAGTGATTTCGAGAATAAAAATATAGAAAAGGATTTGTGCATGTACAGTGATTTTACTGATGAAAGTTCTTATGATCACATGCTCAAATCAATCAATGTTTAAGCAATCAAAAAATCAGCAAAAAAATGCTATGCAGAAACCTTTTTTTTCTATTTCTACATTCTTTTTACATTCAATTAAATAAATGATTATTTTAATTTCGCATAAAAATATTAAAGAAATTTAACACTTATCATATACTTTGAAAAGATTTTAACAAAAATGCGAGTTTTTTTAAACCTTAAAAAAACCCTTAAGATGTCAAAAGTTTAAAAAAACTAAGAATAATTTTTTTTATGAAGAATTAAAAACTGAATAAAAAAAAAAAAAACTTAAAAAGTTTAAATATGAAAAATCCCTAAAAAATTTGTACAAAATCCTATTTCCGCTAAGCGATGCATAGTGCGACGTGCAGAAGGACCTGCTTTTGTTCTTAATTGAGTTTTATTAAAGACTTTAACATGCATTAGTGCAACGCCGTGCTTTGCAAGGTCGTTGACCATCTTGATAGATCAGATACAACACTTAACGCCATATCCGTTTAGTCTCATACTGTGAGTCTGATCGCTGTAGGGTGAAGGTCTTTTGTGGCAGTTTGTTCGTATTAATCAGTCCGCTTGAAAAAGCGCACAGATTGATACAATCCAAAAAACTCTATAATTGAAGATTTTGAAATATTAAAACTAAATATTTTCTCCAGTATTATCTCCAATATGTGATAACGACATCATAACTCTGTTTTATTTATATCGAACCATACTTTAACAAGTGTTGATGCGTATTTGGGATCAATGTCCAATTGTAACGTTCAATGGTGAAATCTCTTTCCTGCCTAGCTTGTATTCATTACGTGCCATTCTGTCTTCTTTCGCTTGTAATTTTACTATAAGTTTCTACAAAACAAGATTTGTGCAGAATTTGAACAGCTCGTATTTAATATTTTATGTTTTTTTTTTTTTTAAATAGCATATCTAATAAGGCTGCAAAAACTTTCTTTAAATATTTGCTTAAGTATGGCACATGATAAAAAACACGTGTTAAAGTTTGACGAAAAAGGAAAGTAACCATTTTAATAATTTATTTAAGACTCCCAACTAGTCTTAAAGTAAAACTTATAAATTAGAATTTGAGACCGAATCTTCACAACTACCAAACTGTACCCTGTTCTATTTGCCTATGGATTTTTTTTTAATTCTACCAGTTTTTAATAATTCTACCAATTTTTATTAAATTTTTTATTTAATAATTCTACCAATTTTTAATAAAACTCACAGCAAGTAAATGATTTTAAAGCAGCTCGTCGAGAGTTCGCACCAATGTTTTTAGCAATAACGTCAACTCTTAGTAGATGTATTTTAATCCAAAGAAAAGAGACAGCCTGTGACCATGTGCTGAAATCAATATTTAAGGAAACAAGAAAAAGGACTTAACAAAAAAAAAGGTGTCTTTAAACCTTAAAACAATCCCTTTAAAATATTAAAACTTTAAAAAAGATAATTTTTTTTATTGTTTATTAGAAACTGAATTCCAAAAAAAGAAAAAACCTTAAAAAGTATAAATCACTACAAACTGTCTAAAATTTCCGCTCGACGATGCACAATCTATATATTGAAGTTTTTTTGTCATGTCGTGACAAAAAAATTTAACAAATAGAAAAGAACTCTGAAATTGTTGTTTTACTAAAGATTAGGGTCATTAAAGTATTATTTTTAAATAGGAATTTAAAATATTAAATTATAGAACCTTTGATGTATACAAAACCTTTTGATGTAAAAAGAATATTTTAAGTAAAACTCTCCTAAACTCAAATAATTTCTGACCCAACCGAAAAGTTGGGAATTAACTTAATAAAAGTTATGCAGGTTTTTATTAAATTTTATCGGCGAGTGACAAAAATAATTCTTGATAATAGTTCATTGAATGTCTTTTGAAAAATTGAAAACACGATTAGGAATAAACGATAACTTGATACACAGAGTCAATACTTTTCTTAATAAAATTGTAATTATTTTAAGTTTGTTAAATGAAATACTGCTTCTCAATCATAACACGAAAGCTTCTACTAAAGCGATAATACAACTTAAATAACATATACAACTTTAATGCTTTAGAAAAATCTTTCCAGTCTCAATTCATTTATAGAATTTCCGACTATTTTTTTAGTTAATATTTTTCAAGCAGCTATTTTCAAAGCAACCCAAACACTAGTATTCAGTTTTTTTACTTCGGAGGAAGCTTCAAAATTGCTGCTGAGAACATTTGCGTAAAATTTTATTTCTAAAAATTTTGTTAATTTTTGCTCATAAGAAAAAACTCTTGATTTACCAATTTCTTATTTACTATTTAGTTATAATATTCTATATAAATAGTTATGAAGAAAAAGAATGCTGCAATTAGTTTTCTTTAAACGAATCCAACGAAGAATATCGATCATAGGAGTCTGCTAAACCATAAGACTATCTGAAAAATCTTGGTCATCGTTTGGCTTGACTAGCATGACTCCTCGATATATTTGAAACTGATGCACTAAAGAGGACAATCAAGATCGCAAAGACTTGTAGCGTTTAAAAACTTCGAGAATGTGTGGAGCAATGTCCGGAGTAAATATCAGTTTTTCCATTTTATCTGAGTATTGGTCGATTTCAGCATGATACTAAACATTACAATGACAATTATAAATTAAACATGAGATTGTGTAAATTATAATTAACTTTAACCAAACTGGCTTGAGCCGCAATAGCTAACTAATTACATTAATGATAACAATTAAAATAAATACAAATTAAAAAAAAAAAACATGTAGTAAACACATTTTATGATATATTATGACACACACACACATTAGGTATAATAGGCATTTTATTCTTGATAGTTAAATTTCCTCGGCTTAAGTCCGACAGTTACAGATTATCTGACTGTTGCTTCTACAGACTATTTGCTCACAAGCAAAACATTTTACAGTTTAATAATACCAACTTTAAAGTCAATTAAAAATGCTATTTATGAGTTTTTAACATTAGAATGGTTGCTGTGACTGAAAGACGTTTTATACAGCACACAACAGAAAACTATGCACGAAATCAAGCCAGTCAGGACAGAAATCAAGACACGAAATCAAGTTTAATTGGTGTTAAACAGAAAACGCTGCATAAAATTTATCTTAAATCGAGTTGATCAGATATAAAAAAAATATCCTTAAAAGTTAATCAAGACGAAAGATTCATACCAGAAGAAATATTTCTTGCAGCCTTTGCAGAGTGTACCTATACCAAGAATTGGCAACTCTTCTGCCTTCTCGTTCGCATTCAGAGACGTGTTCTGTGATGATCATGGTGAATCGCTAAACATGGATAAATTATGTCACTTAAAAGAGAAAAAAGAAGACCAAAAGAGAAGGAAGGCCAAAAATTATTAAAAAACTGTTATTAATTTACAAAAAGAGGAAAACAGAAATAAAGTATAAGAAATTTATACTAAAACATACTTGAAAAACTATCAAAGTATAAGAAATTTATACTAAAACATACTTGAAAAACTATCAAAGTATAAGAAATTTATACTAAAACATACTTGAAAAACTATCAAAGTATAAGAAATTTATACTAAAACATACTTGAAAAACTATCAAAGTATAAGAAATTTATACTAAAACATACTTGAAAAACTATCAAAGTATAAGAAATTTATACTAAAACATACTTGAAAAACTATCAAAGTATAAGAAATTTATACTAAAACATACTTGAAAAACTATCAAAGTATAAGAAATTTATACTAAAACATACTTGAAAAACTATCAAAGTATAAGAGATTTATACTAAAACATACTTGAAAAACTATCAAAGTATAAGAAATTTATACTAAAACATACTTGAAAAACTATCAAAGTATAAGAAATTTATACTAAAACATACTTGAAAAACTATCAAAGTATAAGAAATTTATACTAAAACATAATTGAAAAACTATCAAAGTATAAGAAATTTATACTAAAACATACTTGAAAAACTATCAAAGTATAAGAAATTTATACTAAAACATACTTGAAAAACTATCAAAGTATAAGAAATTTATACTAAAACATACTTGAAAAACTATCAAAGTATAAGAAATTTATACTAAAACATACTTGAAAAACTATCAAAGTATAAGAAATTTATACTAAAACATACTTGAAAAACTATCAAAGTATAAGAAATTTATACTAAAACATACTTGAAAAACTATCAAAGTATAAGAAATTTATACTAAAACATACTTGAAAAACTATCAAAGTATAAGAAATTTATACTAAAACATACTTGAAAAACTATCAAAGTATAAGAAATTTATACTAAAACATACTTGAAAAACTATCAAAGTATAAGAAATTTATACTAAAACATACTTGAAAAACTATCAAAGTATAAGAGATTTATACTAAAACATACTTGAAAAACTATCAAAGTATAAGAAATTTATACTAAAACATACTTGAAAAACTATCAAAGTATAAGAAATTTATACTAAAACATACTTGAAAAACTATCAAAGTATAAGAGATTTATACTAAAACATACTTGAAAAACTATCAAAGTATAAGAAATTTATACTAAAACATACTTGAAAAACTATCAAAGTATAAGAAATTTATACTAAAACATACTTGAAAAACTATCAAAGTATAAGAAATTTATACTAAAACATACTTGAAAAACTATCAAAGTATAAGAAATTTATACTAAAACATAATTGAAAAACTATCAAAGTATAAGAAATTTATACTAAAACATACTTGAAAAACTATCAAAGTATAAGAAATTTATACTAAAACATACTTGAAAAACTATCAAAGTATAAGAAATTTATACTAAAACATACTTGAAAAACTATCAAAGTATAAGAAATTTATACTAAAACATACTTGAAAAACTATCAAAGTATAAGAAATTTATACTAAAACATACTTGAAAAACTATCAAAGTATAAGAGATTTATACTAAAACATACTTGAAAAACTATCAAAGTATAAGAAATTTATACTAAAACATACTTGAAAAACTATCAAAGTATAAGAAATTTATACTAAAACATACTTGAAAAACTATCAAAGTATAAGAGATTTATACTAAAACATACTTGAAAAACTATCAAAGTATAAGAAATTTATACTAAAACATACTTGAAAAACTATCAAAGTATAAGAAATTTATACTAAAACATACTTGAAAAACTATCAAAGTATAAGAAATTTATACTAAAACATACTTGAAAAACTATCAAAGTATAAGAAATTTATACTAAAACATAATTGAAAAACTATCAAAGTATAAGAAATTTATACTAAAACATACTTGAAAAACTATCAAAGTATAAGAAATTTATACTAAAACATACTTGAAAAACTATCAAAGTATAAGAAATTTATACTAAAACATACTTGAAAAACTATCAAAGTATAAGAAATTTATACTAAAACATACTTGAAAAACTATCAAAGTATAAGAAATTTATACTAAAACATACTTGAAAAACTATCAAAGTATAAGAAATTTATACTAAAACATACTTGAAAAACTATCAAAGTATAAGAAATTTATACTAAAACATACTTGAAAAACTATCAAAGTATAAGAAATTTATACTAAAACATACTTGAAAAACTATCAAAGTATAAGAAATTTATACTAAAACATACTTGAAAAACTATCAAAGTATAAGAAATTTATACTAAAACATACTTGAAAAACTATCAAAGTATAAGAAATTTATACTAAAACATACTTGAAAAACTATCAAAGTATAAGAAATTTATACTAAAACATACTTGAAAAACTATCAAAGTATAAGAAATTTATACTAAAACATACTTGAAAAACTATCAAAGTATAAGAGATTTATACTAAAACATACTTGAAAAACTATCAAAGTATAAGAGATTTATACTAAAACATACTTGAAAAACTATCAAAGTATAAGAGATTTATACTAAAACATACTTGAAAAACTATCAAAGTATAAGAGATTTATACTAAAACATACTTGAAAAACTATCAAGAACAACTCCTTTTGGTCTTTTTTTGCAGTTTCAACCTTCTGCGTTAATTCTTCGATCTCCTCCTGTCGACGCTCTATCTCCGCTTGCAACGTATTGTAACTTTCGTCCTCCTCAGAATCACCATGTCTTTGCTCCTACATAAAAAAATATTAATTTATAATGAAATTTTAGAAAAAGTAAAAGAAAAAAAAAGAATAAAAAAGATTAAAACTCTTTAATAAGATTTTCACCTCTCGTTTGGCTTTATCAATCAGCACATCCAGACGCTCATGCGCATCTTCCAAATCCTTTTTTACCTATCAATGAACAGAGAATTATCACTAACTGCACACTTGGATTTTATTTTTATGATTACTATTCTTTAAAATATTACCTTAGATTTATGTTTCATCATTTTTTTGAGAGTATTGTGAATGAGCTCCCATGTTGTGAACCTTTAGTAAAAAAACATTAAATCATTTTATTTATTGCTATTTGATTTAAATGTAAAGAAGTTATAGTCTCAAAAAGTACCTCATAAATTCATTTTCCATTTCTTTGGAGAATATCCAATTAATGACTGTGCTACACTGGATGTACTGGAGTTTAACCATTTTGTCGATGACAATAAGAACCATCTAAAGAGAAATTGCAACTTAAAATTTAAAGTCAGCAAATTTTCACACTTTTTACTTAGATATGAACTGTTATACAGTTTTTTCAAATTGGTTTCAACTAGCTTTACTTTGCAAATGTAAAAGTTTTTAATTGCATATTTGAATTCCCTATAGCATCCTCCTCCTTACCCCTTAAAGAAACAAAACGAAAACTTAAAAATTTCTGAAATTAGTCAAATATGGCCATTTCTGTCAAAATTATATCAAACATTTTCACAATTTCAAAACTTTATCAAGAATTAATCATGATGTAAAAATCAGAAAAATCAGAGAGCAGCCTTTTTAATTAAAAGTCTAAAAAAGAGGCAGCTTTTTTTAAAAAAAGACTGCCCTCTTCTTTAATAGACCTGTTTGAAAAAAAACTAGTTGAATTTTCGTGGCAAAATCGTGGTGCAAAAAAATGAAAAACTTTTCAGTAACATTTGACAAGTGGATATTGGGTCACAGCTTAAAATGATAAAAATGCTCATATTGTTTTAAATGTATGATCATAGTGTTTAAAATACTCATATTGTACTAAATCTGTGATCATAAGACCATAACTTTAAAGAATTCTTCTAAGACCATAAACTTCAAACATTTACTTCGGAAAAAAGTAAAAAATACTCTTTTACTTAGGAAAAAAGTTAAGTTTTCAAAACTTTGAAATATTGAAAACATAAAATACATACCAAAGGATTTCTACCCCAAAACTCTCTAACAGTTCTTAAAACATGTAGTTGCTCAGATTTGTTTGTTATAAGTTCAGTAAACATGGAATGAAACCTAAAAAAAGTTTTTTCAATCAATTTAGATATATACAGTGATAGAAAAAAACACCCTTGGAGAAAATTAACTTTATAGTAATTCATTGATATGATATTTTTTTTGATTTGCTGTTTTTTATACAACAAATCTTTAAAAAAAAACAACCATTTTCCCTCATCTAAATACACTGGGGAACACAATTTTTAGTATCTAAGTTGTAAGGTCTTTTTTAGAGAAATTAGGAGTCATAGATTTCAAAAATTACATTAGTTTTTTTCTATCAGATCATATTATGGATATAAGGCATATGTGACTTGATGCCACATGCATGTATTGCAATACTATTAAGTATGTCTAACTATAACACAAAAATTGTCAGTATATATATATATATATATATATATATATATATATATAT
Organism: Hydra viridissima; assembly: GCF_058129835.1. NCBI lineage: Eukaryota > Metazoa > Cnidaria > Hydrozoa > Anthoathecata > Hydridae > Hydra > Hydra viridissima. The sequence goes on from NW_028324300.1 coordinate 5,967,241, forward strand.
AATACAGAAGAAATGTTTATTTCAACATCAATAAGACAGAACTTGAAAGGTAATATGGACAGAATTCAGTCACTCATGTCACTGAAGCCACGGCGCCTTATGGCTTTCATTGGTATTGACCTGTAATTGTTGCCATTGTGTAGAAACACACACTCAAGACTGCACTTTGAACTGTCTATAAATAACTACCAATCACAACGCAATTATTCGAGTTCACCTAGTTATTCAGCAATTCTCTAACATTGTTACAAAAGATGGATTTGTTCTCTTCTGTGAAATAAACAAGAACATTCTTTTCTTTTTTGCAATACACAGCAATTTTATCTGGAAACAGTTTTTTCTGGCCAATATGGATACCAAGAATTCTGACAACTTCTTTGTCAGACTGAATTCTCTGATGAGGTCATTCAATTCTTCTTGACTGAACCCTGATTTTGATGATTAAGGTCCTTTGAAGTCTATGCCTTTTTGATCAGGTTTCAATCTCAGATTCATCCAACTTGTATAATATATATCTGGCAGATTATAAGTTGGCACAAGTATATTGTCACAATGTGAAATGGGTCATCTTCTTAAGCTAGATCAGAATATATCCATTTACTACAGTTGCTTCAATTGATGCCATAAAAATTAACAGAATAAAAGTAGCTAACATCATTATGGCCTTGTTACTCTCCACACCACCAGGACACCAGATTTCATTCACTTTCTTTTCCAATTAATCCATTGATGCAGATATTCTATGCATGTCTTACACACAATATGAGGTGCACAAGATTTATCTTGGTCCTACTAATTTTTAACAACGTCTTTAACAGATTTTCAATTCTGACAGAACATGTATTCACAGATAAAACAGAATGCATCACAATCATTATTGCATTTTCAAGATGATGCCATGTCAAAAACTTTTAACTTCTAATTTTTAATATATGACAAAATATAAAATACAATAGAACAAAAACTTCATAAATAAAATCAACAATTAATGCATGCTGGTTAACTATGGTCTGTTAATATAATGCAAGGGTAGAACCACTGGGTCAGAAAAACTTGAATATCTCAAAAACTAAAACTGATAGAAATATCCCATAGTATAATTGGATTCTACATCAAAAATATAACTAGAATCAGTTATGAAAATTCAGGTACCAGAGAAAAAAATTTTTTTTTTGTTCTCCAGTGATAATAATTTCATAAAAAGAATCAATTGAAAAAAAAAAAAAAAATTACAGAAAATGTTAATTTAATTTTATACAGAGAAATTAAAAAAAAAATTAATATATTGAAACTTGAAAAAAATTAGTTGTATTTCTTTTATTATTACTTTTAACTGCACTTATTTATTTGGGCATACAATTGATCAATTTTTGACTTGTTAATACCGAAATATTGAAACAAAATTAATCTTTAGGAGACTTAAAGATCTTTTTTGTTCCAAGCCTTTTGCTTTAGTATCTCATTTTTCACACTTTTCTGACTAATTAATAAAAAGAAGAGTTTTTTTCAGAAATTTTTTGATAGGTACACAATGATGATAAGCAAGATCAGAAAGAAGTGGGAGTTTAATAAGTTTTCTTTAATGGTCTTAATATGATGTTCAAATGCAATAGCTTGATCAGAGAAAGAAAATGATGTCTTTAGTTGTGCTGACTGATAAATTTTTTCTGAATCTACATACATAGATAAGACATTAAACTAAAAACTTTCCTTTGGGGAGATTTTTTGACAGAGTTTTACCTTTTGCAAATCAAATAGTTCTTGACAATGAAATTGTGATTGGAACATAAACAATAACAAAGCATCTAACACATCTTTACAACACTCTAAAAATGTCAATACAGAACTATAGCAATTTTATTTAAATTATTGTTTAACCTTATACTAAGCCAAAAAGCAATGAATTTTTTTTAGCTTGATCACAAGAGATGACAAGAATGTAACTGTTTTATCTACTAGCTTGTGCTCTTATCTGCCTGTAAAAATCCTAGCTTTCTTATCATACAACTTTCTGAATTTATAAGCAAGAAGAAAACATAAAGCACACAAAGACAGAAATTGTGTTCATAATGCTACCAACCAAGAGTTTGTGAAGTTGAACATAATTATGATAATTTGAAAACATGAAACTTTTTTAGAAATTACAAAACTTCAAGAGATTTAACTAAACATCAAAATAGCTTAGTTAAAAGATGTTGGATTCTTCTTCAAGCATTGTTGAGTAGATACAAAATTAATACAAACAAATAGATAATGTCAGAAGAACCAAATATAGAAATGCAGCTATAAACTTTTTTAAAAAATTACAAAACTTCAAGAGATTTAACTAAACATCAAAATAATGTAATTAAAAGATGTTGGACTCTTCTTCAAGCATTGTTGAGTAAATAGAAAACTAATACAAACAACTTTGGTGAATATTCTACAGTATCTGTCTGTAATATAAATTTCCTATCAAACATTTCTCTGAAGTGCAGCAAGGAGAGCAAAAAAAGCACACAAAGATAGAGGTTTGGGTTCATACTGCTACCAACCAAATGTTCGTGGAATTAAACATAAATGTGGAAACTTGATTAGGCAGAATATAAATCTCTGTCTACTATTGTAAAACATAACAAAATCTAAACTAATTATATTTATAAGTTTACAGAATATTCATGGACAACAGTGTTCAAAAAACTTTCATCCTTGTTTTTTTCATAGAGATCATAAAGATCATTTTTTTGTTTGCAAAATGAAAATGGTTCACCCTAGAAACATGATTCAGGTCAAATTTTATTATCTCCATTAATTAGCTACAACCTATAGTTTTTGAAATATCTACATATTTACATTTTTAGATATATACATTATTACATTATACATACATTAGAAAATGGTAGAATTTTTCTATTATGCAAAAATGAATAACTTAAATACTATTGAAGAAAAATAATAGTTGGCAAGGTAATTAAACTAGTTACATTAAAGCAATCTGATTGCTTAAATCTAATTAATTTCATTAATTAATCTAATTGATAAATTTAATCAATTAATGATCTCTTTGAACTGTTTGTAATTGTTGACTTATTATATCCTTATTTATAAGAATATAGCAAGTAGCAGTTGTAGTAGTAGTAACAACAACAACAACAACAACAACAACAAAAACAACAACAATAACAACAATTTTTTATACATAAAACAATCTTCATGAAATTAATTTACACTTTAATTCATTATTGAGAAAGCAGAGCTTGGGATAAGGAGGCTTTTGAGCAACCAGGAAATTCTGTCTGACATTCAACAACTATTTGTAAAAGGTATTGTTGCTGTTTTTCATCTTTTGTTATGTATGAGTTATAATCAGTTATTAACTTAACACCACTATATCTGTGTAATTAAATTGTTCCAAAAAAGGTATATTTTCAATAACTATATCGCCTTTGCATTCACCTGGTGTGATGAAAAAAGCACCAGGAGTTGTGATGATCTCTATTTGGAAGCTGCTCTTCTTCACTTTTTATTAAAACTGTAACTCCCTCCACATTTTCTTTGTTTGAAATATCTAGAAACAATTTCATTCTCATTTCAGTATACAACAGCTACCTCTAAATCTGAATTTATAAATATTTGTTAAATGAGTTTTGTTCTTTCTTTTTGCCGGTGTAAGTGAATGATACTCCTACTCAAAATAAATTGCTAAGAGCCATGTCCTACATTATCCTCAAATACTTCCTCTTTCAAAAGTATCCTCAAATCCTTAATCTGATGTAATGTTTTCTAAAGGTTCAAACTCTTATAATTCTAAAATATAAAACACATAACTATAATTAAACAAAATGTCAGAATAATTAATTTAAGGTAGTTAGGGCTATTTAGACAAGTGTTATTTCCCTTAGTTGATTATTAATTTTAGGCTAAAGTTTCAACTTTACTTTCATTTTTTATAAATAAATTACTCATCTAAACTACTTTTTTTTAAAAAATATTTGTAAAACCTGATCTTAGACTTTTAAAGAGAATACAAACCCGTAAAAAAAATTTAATGAAATTAATTAAATTTAAGCAATCACTTGCTTTAATGTAACTAATCTAATTACCTTGTCAACAATAATTTACAAAGATTACAATTGGTTTTATAAGGTACTTCTTCAATAATATTTAATATATATGCATTTTTGCATAATAGGAGAATTCAACCATTTTCTAATGTGTATGCATGTATGTATGTATGTATGTATGTATGTATGTATGTATGTATGTATGTATGTATGTATGTATGTATGTATGTATGTATGTATGTATGTATGTATGTATGTATGTATGTATGCATGCATGCATATATATATACACACATGGAATTCTCCTATTATGCAAAAAAGCATATAGCTTGAATATTATTGATTATATATAATGTAAATTATTATACAATATAGTTTTTGAGATATTTGCACTTTTAAATTACATATTATTAATTATATATAATGTAAAACTGTAAATATCTCAAAAACTATAGATTGTAGCTAAATGATGAAGATAATAAAGTTTAAAGAGAACAACCCAGTGAACAAAATGAGATCTGAACCATGTTTCTAGGGTGAAACATTTTCATTTTACAAACAAAAAATGATGGCAATTCAACTATGTTTCTGGAAAAGATGCTTAAACAAATACTGAGACCAAATAGGGAGGGACTTATAGATATTAAGGCATTAAAAGTTTTTCAAAAAGTTGTACAGAGGTACTTTGGATAAGAGTTATCTCTTGATAACAACAATTTTATTTAAATCTTCTCACAAATGCACAGAGATCTTGGAATCTTGTTATCTTAAAAATGCATATCCTAGAAAACCACATCATTCCTTTTCTAGTACTAAAAGGAAGAATCTATGTAAGCATAGAAATGTATTCTCAAACAACACACACTGTAACTTAACATATATTTTTTTAAGATTTTAAACTTCAACAGAATTTTTTCCAAATATCCCTAAAGGAAAAAACTTTTGTTCTTGCCTTGGTATGTAAATTGAAAAATTATATGCAACCAAATTGGCTTTAGTTTATTTAATCCCACTGTGATATTTTTTTACAAATTAAAGTCCTCTTCATCTGAAACAACAACCACAATTTACAATAAGGAAAACAAATCTTAAAACACTATCATTTAATGGGATTGAAATTTGAAAAGTTCTATTTAACTGAAGAAAACCTAGCTTTTCTACTTCATTACCAACTTTAACTGAAGTGGAAAAATTTGCAACCTTTTTAATTATTTATTTTTCCACTTGATTATAAGCAAGAAAAAACAAAAACAAAAAAGGATTATGCAAGATAACAAAAAATAAAATATCTAACAAGCAACAAAAAAATATTTTTATTAATTATAGAATATTATTAGATAATGGTTATAATACAAAATTATTATACTATTACAGAAGTCATCTGTACTTACTTAGTTAAAGCGCTGTATGTGTGACTTATACTTTTTAGTCCAGCCCTTAAAATAGTTAAGATAAAGCATTCGATTCGAAGAGCTGATACAGTTGGATCAATAAATGGAGCTAAATAAAGCAAGTTAGCAGCAGAACTATATTCCACAATTAGGAAAGATGTTTTTAAAATAAAAACAAATAATAAAGAAAGTTATTAAAAAGTTTTTAAATGTTACTATTTATAAACAACTTTTTAATGTTAGCATTATTTAAATAGCTGGAAGTAAAAATTTTTTCGTGTTACTATTGTTACTATTTACAAACAAATTAAATGTACAAAAATAGAGCATTTTCAATACAAATAAAAAAAAAAACAACAAAAAAACATCCCCTTTAAGAAAAGGTATAACATAAGCCTTTCTAAGTTATTATAGATTGTTTTTCGAGCTATTCCTTTTTTTTCAAAATGATTTACAACTTTTTATATAAAAGTTTTTTACAAAAAATTTCAAGACATTTTCAAAAAGATTCTCATTCTACTGCATTTAACCTTATTTTAAATAAATGTGTTTTTAACATTAAGGTAAACATTTCATAGATTTTTTAAAATTATACATCAAACCACATGTTTAATTAGCTAGAAAACATAAATTAAAATTTGTCCGATAACATGCATTACCTGTTAAATCATCTTTAGGATTTATAGTAAATAGTTTTTTAATTGATATTTTAAGTATTGTTGTCTATTTCTATCAAACATGCTTGAAGAAGTATCTCAATTTGAAGTGGAACTATTAGATATCTAAGAAGATCAAAATCTTCTGATGTTGCATAAAACAAACTTTATTGGATTTTTGAAAGATAGTGCCTGAAGTTAAGTGTCCTTAACTGAAAAAGATTAGTTTAAAATTTTTTTCAACTTTTAGTTCAATGTACAAATATAAATCTTTCTGCTATGAGATTTGTCAAATCAAAGTATTATGCAAAATATAACCAGTGAGCATTTGTCAGAGTTACTCAGAACAGTTACTAAAAGCTTGAAGCCGGATTTTAAGAAACTTACCAATAAAGTTCAGAAACATAGTGCCTGGAAAAATCAAAACAACTGTAAATTTGTTACTTATTAAAAAAGCTTATAATCTGCCTATGCTTCTTTAAACAATTCTGTAACTGGTTTTCTAGCATGAGTAAAAGGGTTTTATCTAGCTTGATTGAAATATATTTCATAAGATACTCAAGATAATTTGAAACTGTTTTTTTTTTTTTACTTTTAACTTTTTTTTTAAGACATAAAAACCAAGTAGTAAGCATAAATCTAAAGGTTTTTTAGAAAAAATTCTTTTGAAAAATTTATTTTCTTCAAAATGTAAATTTCATTCTATGAAATATTTTACAACACTTATTTACCACAAGATGAAATGCGAATTTCAAAATTTTTGCACATGTGAATTTTAAAAATTTTTTTAAGGCAAAATATCTTAAAAAAAGTTGAAAAATAAATTTTCTAAGCAAAATATTTAATGTGGTTCTTTGGCTGATAGTATTTGAATGCGACTCTTGTTTCAAAAAGTTTACCCAGTGCTTGTATAAACTATGTGAAAAGGTAATACATAGAAATAATACTTAAAATGAAGCTGACCAATTATTATCTAAAAAATAACAGGCAACTTTCTCTGAGTAAATTTCAAGAGAAACCAATCAATAACTTAGTAACTACAAAAAGTACAGAAAATCTTTTGGGTGTTAAACAAGTGTTATTCACTTGTTTAACACTTGTTTAATCTTTAATTAAATCTATTCTTGTATGGCAAATAACACGTAAAGGTGTGAATGACTGAAAGTGTTTCTTTTATTATATCACCTCAAAAATAGCTAAAAATTGTATGAAGGAGGAAAAAAAAAAGAGATCTGTTGAAGAGTTTGAAATGTGACTTATTGTTAAAGATTCTTACAATTTTTTATTACATTAATTTTAAAAATGTTTCATGTTATTATTCAATCCTTTTCATAAAAAGTTACAAAAATTTATAACAAAAACGTATAGCTGCTAATAACTATAACATATAGTGCCAATTACAAAATCAAGGTGCCAATAAATGTATTTTTTAATTTTTTGTAAAAATCTAGTTATATAAAACTAAGTAATAAACCTATACCAGTTCTGATGAGAAAATTTGAAAGATAACATTTTTGATTAATTAGAATTGTTGAAAATTTTTATTGATGGCAACAGATAAACTAGACTGACTCAAATATGTATGTTTTCTTAAGGTGCCAATAACTGTACTTTTACCCTAATTATTACTAAATGCAAAAGTATTTACCAACAAGCTCATCATTTTGATAGAATGACTTTTCTGTAGGATTAATTTCATGCAATATAGCAAGTAAAGTGTCAGTATCTTTTTTAGACTTGATTCCATCAATTAGTTTACGAACTGTAGCTTGACCAGGCTCATCTGTAACAGATAATTCAATAAAATGTTTTATTATCTAACTAAATATTTAAAAAGTAACTAACTAAAAAGTACTAAAGAAATTTAAAATAATAAAAATTAGTGACCTGCTTCAGTACATTCATATCTAAAGTATCCTTGCATAGGTTCAGGAAGTAAAGGTAGTAGCTGAGTTGGAAGAATCTCAACTAGGTTTTCATGAAAAGTACTTCTAAAAATACCAAAATAAAATAAACACATAAACCCAACAGATAAAGCTAATGTCAAATCCTCTAATTTATTGCTGTTGATTTGAACTAAAGATAGAATTGTTTAGGCCATTTTTATTATTGCCCAACCTTTGACATTTTGCAAGTACTTCTGTAATAAATCGGCAACGCTGGTCATCATTTGGACTACTATCAGCATATTGAATCCTATAACAAATATGACTTGAAATTAAAACTTGGAAAAAAGAAAAAAAAAAAAAAAGCTATATCGTAATTACCAATCATCCCATGTCCATTTATATTGAAAGTTACTTAAATGATATGAAAACCAATCAATAAATCTAGAATAAAGAAATTAGTCATTAAAAAACTAATTTGTCATCTTAAGCAAAAAAAATTCTCCAATAGAATATATAAAGTACTCTTTTTAATACCGATCAACACATGTTATATTCATGGTGGGTAGTCTATCAAACAACAATTCAACAGCCTGTGCTATCTAAATTTGTTTTGTTAAGAAGAAACAAATAGAGAAGAATTAATGTAGAGAAAAGTAATAACATAAGTGGAAATATTTATAACTAATTTAACAATTAATTAGGGTTAGGGTGTCATACTTTTGGCAAAATGTTAATTCTAGGATTTTGATTTTAAAAATATTAAGTAAATTAAATTAGCTAAAAAATTAAACTACGTTTATGTTTAGATACCTGGAATTCAATTTTATAAACACATTTTGTAATTTTAGTGTATGTAATGCACAATGTTCATTATTTAGTTTATAGTCATGCAAGAGCTTTGAAAATGTTTTAAAAAGATGACAATGCCAGGACTTCCATAAAATAACACAAGTATTTAACTTCAGGTTGCTGCATAGTGTTCCTTTTTGATGGCTGCCAAAATGGTAACAAAATTAGTGTCGCTAAAACTGGTCTCACTTTTACTAATAAGCCCAACATCAATCCAAGCTATGATTTCTCTCAAGCCTGTAACATATCTAACATTTGCTATTCTAATGTTAGAAATATCTACATAATTTCTTTGATTAATGATATAATCCATCTCAGAAGTTTGTGAAGATTGAATGAACTATTCTTTCTGCTGTTGACCTGAGATATCTTTTCTCTTTTTCCTGTTCTTTTGCTTTTGTCTACACTATTCTACCTTATTTGTTTCTCTGTTCTTAAATGTCTCTCAATTTTTAAGAGGAATTTGACTTTCTTTGAGGCATTGCAAATAAGCATCTTTCTTATAATCTGAAGTACAGGAATTTCCTCTACAGAGAGCAGTTAGGGACTTGCATTTCAAAATATCGAGCAATGTCTAAATTAGTTTCAAGCTTGTATTTCTACTTAATAGTTACTTCACATTTTAATAACCTTTAAATGAATATCCTTCACTAAACCTGCAATTGAATAGTTTTTCTTGTTAAGAATTTTTCCTGAAGATAGAGGCTTAATCTCAGCAAATCCTTGTGACTTGCATTCAGACAGTTATTTCCTTGTTCCTTGGTAGATATTATTTATTGTTTTTCATGTTATAAAAATTAAACAATCAGGAAAGGAATAGTACAGGGTTTTAAGGTAATTTTCAGCTCCTGTGTTCAATGTAAAAAAAGAAATATTAATTGTACAATATAAAAGTAAAAGTTTGAAAAGCTAGACTTTTTACACAACTAATAAAATACTTTTCAAGTTTTTAAATTTTAAAAACACTTTTTACACAACTTTTTACAAAAAATATTTTCTAGTTAAACATAAATGAATTTTGGTTTCTAAGTTTTCTTTGACATATTTATATATGAACACATACTTTACCCTTCAACTTATTTCATGACAATCAAATATTATGACACACCTTAACTATCTGTAAATGCAACTAAGTATAAAATGAAAAGATACAACTCCTGGCATAGTTTGTGGACTGATTTTACAAAGTTCAATGATAAGGGAACCATAAAATAAAAACAAATGTTCATTTTCAGGTAAGCGAAACATTGCACCAAAAACAACCTAGATATAGAGTATAATAGACAATTTATTCACACACATAATATTACACACACACACACACACACACACACACACACACACACACACACACACACACACACACACACACACACACACACACACACACACACACACACACACACACACACACACACACACACACACACACACATACACATACACAAACATACACACAAATATACACATACACATATTATTATTTGAAAACAATATCAAAAGTGAAAGGCCACGTTGTTTGAAAACATAAAAGGCCAATTGAAGACCTTAGTGCTAAAAGTACATAAGTCACATTTTTGTCAAAATCAAACCAAACAACTATTGCTACTTTCCCGCTTAAGCTTTATGTACTGTTTAAATATGGAAACTTAATCATGTACTTAAGTCCCCTTTCTAACCAAACCAAAAAATAGAAACACCAACTTTTGTGGACAAAAATAATTAAGTCCAATGTTTCGGTGCTAAAAGTTCTTAACTTCGCTTATCCAATCATTTTGCTCCATTTGGTCAGTTTTGTTTTATTTTCTAAACCTAAAACAATCACGGACAAAGAAAATTTACAAATTGATGAAAATCAACTGAAAGCAAAAACAAGAAGTCTAACACCATCAAAATGGAAAAGAAATAAAATCAAATTGGCTAAAGTTAGAGGTAATAATTTCATTAACAATGTTAATGTTTAGATCTCGCTACTTAGTATTATTTTAACTCATCATGATTATTGATATCATGATTTTGTATTACAATATTGCACTTTTTTCTTGTTATTATTAGTTATTTATTATTTTGCATTAAGAAAATTTATTACTGAGTTTAATATTACAAAATTAATAGTGACAAAAAAAAAATCAAATCTTTTCAGGAGAAACACACACATCTTATGGAAACAAGATCAAGCCATCAAAGAAGCCATTTATTGTGGAATGTCGCTGTAAATGCTTGAAAAAACTTACTGAAGATGAGAGACAAAGAATTTTTACAGCCTTTACTTCTCTTAAGGACCATGAGACTCAACATGTATACCTACATGGATGCATAAGTGCAAATCCTGACATTGGAATGCGTAGAAGGCCAAGAAAAGAAAATGCTAAAGAGCGAAGCAGCTTTTCTTATTCTGTAACTGCTGAGGAACAACCTATTTCTATATGCAAAGCAGCATTTCTTGGTATACATAGCAAAAAGGAATCAAGACTAAAAAGAAAAGTACTTAATTTTTCTGTTAGCCTTGCAGATGGACGTGGTAAACATAGCAATCCTAAAAAGATTGATGAAGATATTTGAAAGCGTGTTTGTGACCACATAAGAATGTTTCCTGTACGTGAAAGTCACTACAGCAGATCAAAGAATCTGCATGAGAAATACCTTGATGCCTCTCTGACTATTGCTGAAATGCATTGTTTATTTATTTACAACAATCTTGACCTGCAAGAGACATGCAAATACTGGTTATACCATGACATTTTTAACTTTGAGTTCAATATTAAATTTGGATTTCCTCGCTCTGACATTTGTGATAGATGTGAGAGATTTATTGCTGAAATAAAGACTTCTGAACTAGCAAATAACAATACTTTATTCAAAAACCTGAAAACACAACATGAGCTTTACATAAGGACAGCTAATGTTCAGATCACAGAAGCCACCTCAGCTGCAAAGCTAAGTCAAGGCACTGCAGTAGTTTGTATAGATTTTGAAAAAAACCTGCCACTGCCTTTAACAGGTATTGGACAAGAGACAACTCTGGATACATAATTTGTGTATACATGACAATGTAAATAGTTTAGCAAAAATGTATTTGTATGCAGAACATTTTGCAGCCAAAGGCCCAAATGAGGTAATCTCTTGTCTAGATCATTATATTTCCATACTTGATAATTCCATATCAAAGTTAACCATGTTTATGGATAACTGCTTCTCACAGAACAAAAATCGGTACATATTTGCATATCTGCAGGGCATTGTAAACAAAAGTCCTTTTCTGACAACAGTGTATGTCAACTACCCACTTCCAGGACACAGCCAAATGCCATGTAATTGGAATTTTGGACACATAAAAAAGCGGAGGCAAAGTAAAGACATGTCATTCTCCCTTCGCAGTGGGTTTCCCTCATTTAGGAGTCAGATCTATCAAGCCCTTTTGATGTTGTGTATGCTGAACATCCCCTTACAGACAACATGATGGATGATGGGACTCCTGTTTTTAAAGTCCTTGACTTTAGAAAAGCATTTGACCCCCTCTTAAAACCCATCACAGCCATCAGTGAATTCAGAGGGGCTAAGTTTGAAAGGGGCAAGGAACCCCTCAGCAGAAATTCGATGACAACTGACTTCAGATTTAGTACCAACATTTAACAGGTGAAAAAACTGTCTACTCTTTTATCCATCAAGCCCAATAGGACATATGTCAATTTCCTGCCTGTAAAGACTGCGAAAGCTAATGACATAAGGGAACTTTTAAATTATGTAAATATTCCAGCTGAAGCCACTTTTTATAATAACATCAGAGGCAAAGACCCAGCTCTTGAACATACCAGTGTTATTGAAGAAGTTTAACTTGTATTTGGAATTTTTATAAAGTGATATAAAAGTTCAGTGTTATGTTTTATTTTTATAATTTTGTGATACTAATTTATAATAAAAACATGCTAAAAAATATAAAACATGGTGTTAGCAACCTCATCCTGTAAAATAAAAACCAACTAACTGCTACAAATACACAAATGAATAAAAAATTTATTGAAAAATTAATTGGTGAAAAAAGTACTTAAGTACTGAATTTGGACAAAAAGTACTTAAGTCAAAAAACAAAATAGTCATTATCTAAAAATAATTCATGGGTTTATAGCTAAAATATGCCCATATATATTCATTTGACCTCTCTATATAAAACCAAATCACCAGAAATGGTTTCATCTATATTGCCTGATTTCAGTATCAGTTTGAATTTTCGAGCTCCACTATCTCAAAATGGGTATTTTGTGACTTAAGTACTTTTAGCACTGAGGTCTTCAATTAGTAACATAATAACATGGTTAAGCAATTACTAGAAATACAGAGTATAAAGTTAGCTTTTTCCTTCAAACACTTCAACGCTTTTCAATTTACTATGGTACTTTTAAATTTTCTACTTTAATTAAAAAAAACTCACTTTAAATCACTTCAAATAAATCAGATTTGAATTAAGTGAGCACACTTTATTCACCAAAAACCTTTTTATGGTGTGAAATTTAAATCAGCACTGATTACCTAAGCAGAGATGCAACTTGACAACTCTTACTTAATGACTTCTGAAAAAAAGTAGGATTTAAATATTATCATGATTTCTTACAAAGCTTAACTCAATGAACCAACATTCTTTTCTGAAATAAATGAAATTTTAGGCAAAATGTTTGATGATGTCTTTATTAAGTGTAACGAACAAAAGAGAAAAACTTTAGATCTGCATTTTAATTTGAAAATGTTACATACAACAGAGAAAATATTGGGATATTTAGATTGAACAGTTTCTATACTTGAAGAACAAGTGTAAGACTTCATCCATTGCTATCAAAAGTTGTAACTGATCTTCTTGCTGTCCAAACCCACAAATTGTTTTAACTGAAAGAGTGAACTTTATGGGAAGGAGTAATTGTAATATTGTAAGAAAAAGGTGACGAATTGATTTAGCCAAAAAGTAACAAAAATATTTTGTTTAAATATAAATCCAGCTTATCATACAAATATATATTTTGCAACAAATATTTAAATACTGATGTCCTTAAATTACTGATTTAATTCAAGATTTGATTCAATTAGTGTATGTGTGTGTGTACACATACACAAGACAAAGATTTTAAATATACTACACAAAATATTATCATATACCTTTATTTTAAGTTAGAGAAGAAAAAAAAAATGGAACTGAAATTCAAAAAAAAGCTACAAAAATATTTAATATAAAATATAAAAATATACAAGAATATTTAATATAAAATATATAAATATAAAAAGCAACCATGATCTTCTTACCTCAGTGATTATATATTCAATTGGAACTTTATTTCTAACAGGACAATTTATTAACTGACTTGCACTAAAGAATAACAATGTTTTACTTTATTTTTAACATAAGCTGCAACACAATCTTCTAAAAAAAAATTAGATTTTTTCCCACTTTAACTAAAATAAATTTAAAACTAAAACTAGAGTTTTTGTAGAGTTAAAAATTTACACCTTCAATTATCATGTTACTACTTGATTTTTAAATCCAATCAAAGAAGATTGATATACACTGTCATTACAGATATCAAGGCAATATGATACTTTTAAAACTATCAAATTTCATCCAAATTCTTACCATTCTTTTCTATCCTTGTAATGTGTACATATTATGCGCCAGATGCTTTCTTCTACCAAATATCTTTCAATTGCATGAGCTCCAGGAATTGGTTTTTCCTAAAGAAATCAAAATAAATTGTAAAAATATGAATGGAATTGAGATTTACAATCAGCAACATTCTTTTGTATATATAAAAATATATATATACCTCAGGTGCATCAGCATAATCAAACATTCTAAAGATAACACTAGGTAGAGGATAAATACTGATATCAGTGTGAGGTGGAACATCAAACCAAGGTATTGGGTGCTAGTAATTGATTAAAAATTGAAAATCTAACTTTTAAAATAGAATATTTAAGAATCATTTTCAATAATTAAAACTTGTTTTAAAATTTATAAATTACTACAATAAGAAATTCTGGCATTTATACCTCAAAAAAAAAAAAAAAAAAAAAAAACCATTTAGAAAAACATAACTCACTGGAAGAGCTTTACAAAGCACACTGTGAAAAGCTTGATATGGCCTTCTGATGTGTTTCTCCTTTGAAAAAGTGTTCAAATTTAAATTTCTATGGTGTAAAAATGTTTAAACATAATTAAAAAAACAATATAATCAATAAACACGCTGAGTGTTTCTTCATCCGTTAGCATACTTTTCTGGCTTGTGTTTTCCATAAAACTCAATATTAAGTTTTTTTTGTCTTTATCAATAATCCTTAATGACTCCACAAATTTTGCTTCTGCTCCTTCTCCTATTAAACGCAATGCCTGAAGATATGTATTAAAGACTTGAACCCATATTCCTTTCTTAGTAACATGGTATTTTTTCTTTTTTTTGCTGAATTCTGACAAATCTCCATAAGACACACATGGTCTTCCACATTTTTCAAAAGAAGTAGATGGCGTGGAGTCAGTAATTGCCTCTCCTGAGTTTGGTAAAGATACACAATATTCAGAATCCAACCACTCACTGTTCTTTAATAAAAAAAAAGCTTACTTTTCCATGATGCCTGCATCCATCGTTTATTAGACGACAAAATAATGTGCCTTTGAATATCAATAATGATGAAACACAAGTTTTCCTCAAAAATTTGATAATTTTCTTTTAGAATTGTTGACAGTGCCACAACTGTTCTTCCTCCATCAATATAGGAAAGCAGTAATTTACATTTCGAACACTTAAAAGTTGTCATTTTAACAAGTCACTAAAGTAACGTGTGTAATATTCAATAGTCAAATGTGTCTGTTTAATTTCCACTGTGAATTTGTTATACTGATATGTTTCAACTCTTTATATATTGGCAGTGTACATTCACCACAAAGTGAGTGCAAAAACACAAGAATCAATCAAAAATATCAATAAAAAATTGAAAATAAATTAAAAAACATATACCAAACTATTGTTATAAATGAACAAAATTTGAAACCACAATGAAAAGCAGTTTTCTGTTTTTTTTTTTTTTTTTTTTTACTTTTATCAATTTTACCCTGATAATTTCAGAAACTACACATTTCTGCACCTCATTCTTATAATGCTTTTAACAAACACCTAGGCTACAATACTATATTAAATGTAAAGTGTGGGTATTTTTTTTTTCATTTATTTTATTGTTCAAATAATTACTCCTAAACTGAACCATATAATTAAAAGTGTATAATTTTCTTAAACTCTCCATAAGATGAGCTTTTCAAAAATGTATAATACTTTATAATTATTCCTAGAAAGTTTTAGAAAATTAACTTTTAAAGTGATGAAATGAACAGGTTTGAACTGAATATCTACAAAAGTAATAAACAGTAGGGCTTCAAAAACTTTGATTCTACAAAAAATTATGTAAAATTCCTGCATTATAGTAATGATTGACTATTAGACTATTAAATAAAAATGAAATATAATGACAGTAGCAACATTAGTAAAAAACATTTATTATATGCTGTTATTCTAACATTTTCCACAGTGCAATCTAACACCAAATAACAACACCAGTATCCAGATAATTTTTCAAATTTAACCTTTTCTGTATGGATTAAATTTCAACTTGGAGAACAGACTTAAAAAGTCTATTTTACACTACTTATGTATGTACACTAATTAGGAGTCTTTATAATAATTAAAATTTCACTCGCTAATTAGATATGATTTTTATTTACTTATTTATTGGGTACCGTGGTAAATATTCATATTTTTATTATCTAAACATGTTTTTCATACTTCTAAGATATTGTTTAGTCAATGAGATTACATATAGTTCATTTTAAATAACAATAATAAGCAAAATAACATCAAGAACTTTAATGATGTCATATGTCGACTTTGTCAAGCTAAGTATACCTAGAATGATGCCATAAGTTGGCTTTGGTATGATAAAGGTTAAATTTGTTTTCAGAGGGGTTTCTTTTTTTAAGAAAAAAGCTTTTCATACCTGCCAGTCATCTTCTTTCATTGTTCTGATTTGCTCCCATAAACAATCTAAATACTATGAAGTTGAACTATTATAACATAGGTAATATTAATTAAACAATGCATTTAGAGTATAAAATACCATTAGCAAAATTAATGTTTCCTGTAACAAATTATGATTATCCATAAAAACTTACTTCTTCTTGAGGGTGAGGCTTGTCAGAAGACCAAACTCGAAGGGCTTTAGTATGAAGCTTGTTACGCTTGCTATCAATAAAACCAAATAAGAATTATTGTAGTCTTTCCTTCAAATAATGATAATATTAATAATAATAATAATAATAATAATAATAATAATAATAATAATAATAATAATAATAATAACAATAATAATAATAATAATAACAATAATAGTAATAATGATAATAAACAATAATAAAAGTGATAATACCCTCCTGAGGTATTTTTTGAATAACTTCACTCATTTACTAAAGTGTTTCATCTATATATATATATATATATATATATATATATATATATATATATATATATATATATATATATATATATATATATATATATATATATATATATATATATATATATATATATATATATATATATATATATATATTTACTAAATATGTTTCACTAATTTACTAAATATATGACATCTATTTGCTACTATTTTTTTACTTAATTTTCATTACTTGTTACACTAATTTGGTCTTTAAGAGTGTAAAACAAGTGTATAGAGCTGTAGAAAGAACAACTACAAAGAGAAATATTTTGCAATAGGACAAAAATTAGGTGAAAGGAACAAATCATTGTGCATTTTTAGATAATTTCAACTTCTTGAAAAAGGTATTAGAAAAAAAAAAAAAAAAAGAACAAATGGAGTATCTAATAAATAGTACTGGAAGCCTTTTGATAAAAATTTCTTTTGATGACACTGATTCTTTTTGAATTTTAATATGTGCAATAATACACAATTTTTCAAAGTTTTGATTTTTTTTTCTCCTCAAAAATTGTTTTTCAGAAATTCTTAAAGGTTTTTTCTCAAAAACATGATTTTAAACATTACCACTTGCAATATGCACCCAATGCTTATGTGGTCTGCAAATAACTTTGCAGACTGTAAACTAGGCAGGAATTCCTGTTTTTTCAAGACTGAAAATATTGATATCGTAAAAAATACTATAAATAAATAAATCACTGGTCTAAAATTCTATTTCATGTTTATTTTGACCAGTGAATAAACTCCTGAATCTGTTTTCAGCATGGCTGATTAACTTTGCACTTTGATGACATAGTACACAAGAATGGTTGTAGTTAAAGATTATTTGATGTTTATCTTTCTTAAGTATTAACAGTATAAAAACCATTTAAACAAACTATGTCAACAAGAAATATAAATTGCATTTTGTCAATTATTTAATTTTAGCTCCACAACAATTAGTTAAAACATTTCAAGTTGCAACCTAGCCATGCTGTCTTACACATCTTTTCTAAATGAACACTAATGAATATAAAACATAATCAATTTAAAGATATTATTCTAGCTATGCAATCAATTTTTTATTTAATGATTGAGAAACATTAAAACTTTAAAAGCTTAACTAATGGTCATACATGGTTCTTAAAAATTAAAATAAAAGCCGAAAACTACAATAACAAATGGCAAAATGTTTACACAAAATTTAGGAAAGTATGTTAATGCAAAATGGCACTTTAACAGAAATTTAACAACTTCAAAAAGGAAAGACTTTATTATTTAAACTAACAGAAAAAAGAAACTTTTTCTAATTCAAAAAACTGAACCTTATAAAAGTTCCAATTGAATCAAGTAATCTTTCAAACTCTTTTGGCTTTTTTGCTGAAAGCTCTTTTCCACACTAAAAAAATAAATGTGAAAAAGATGAATTATAAATAAAAAAAAAAGCAATTAAAGATAAAATTCAAAATGAAGAGAGACAAATTTATGCATTTAATATTAATTATTAACAAATAAAGAAACAGTATAAAAAACTAGCAGTAAATAAAGAAACAGTAACTCAGCAATATAAATTGGACAGCACAAAGTAATTGAGAACTAGTAAAAACATAGCAGCTTGCCAAAAGCTTAAACTTAAGGTCAATTTTTCATTTGATTTATTAATGGAATATAAGCATCTGTGTCTCGTTATTTCTTTATTTGAGACAAGATAAGACGATGATATCCGAGACACAATTTTTAAATTCCGAAAGAAAATTTATTGTCCCGGTTGATAACTTTATTCTGGGACAGTTTATTCGTCAATTTTTTCTGATACATTTCTCTTCTTGTTATGCTTGTTCCGGTTCATTTTGAGAAAACGATTCTGAGACGCAGACCCTTAATGGAATGATTCATTTCTAATTTCAGAGTTATATAGAAAGAAAAAAAAAAGCACTACAACTTGTGGTACTTCTTTTTTGTTTGTGTTTTTTCAATAACTTCTATTATACATTCATGTTTATGCTCATGTTTTTTCTGTAAAATCTTAAGCAGAAACTTAAAATTAACTTAAAAATTTAATTGAAATTGAGGGATTTAAATTTAAAGAATTCTTAGATTGCTGTTTTATGTCGTGTCCTTGTTTTTGAAGCATTTGTTGCTAATTGCAATAGGTAGAAAAGAGAATTGGATAGGAGATTCTTATTTACTACATCAAGGATTCTGATGATGTAATGATCGGGAATCTTTGATTCAAGTTTTGACCATTACAATGTTTTTCATTATGACTTACAAGCAAAATCAAAATTAATTTTGAGATGTACAGAGTGATCAGAGCAAGATAAGACCATTTTTAAAGTTGATTATTTAACTCTTAAACAGTTTGTATTTATATTTTTGTGTTTAAGTAAAAATTCATACTCATGCTTAATATTTTTAAACACTTAATAGATCAAAGTTATTAAAAAAAAAAAAAAAATTCACTATGGAAAAAATAAGATCAACAGTTTCTCAGCTGTTTCAAACTAGAAAAACACCAAGTGAGACTTAAGATTTTGAAACCTTAAGTTAGCCAATCTGGTGTCTATATAATCTTAAAGTGTCTCAGAGAAACTGGTTCTGCTCTTCCAAAGGTGAGAAGCACTCCAAATCAAAAAACCAGAACACCCAGCCTAATCAAGAACATTCAATAAAAAATCAGGAGAAATCCAAAGAAAAGCATAAGAAAATTGGCTTCAGCAGTAAATGTCAGCTATGGTACGATGCAAACCATATTTGAAGTTCATGAAAACTAACAGCATTCAAAAAGAGCAAAGCTCACCTGCTTTCAAACCACCAAATCAAAATGGTTGAGTGGAGCAAAGCTTCTTTTTGATAAGCTTAAAGATGGCTCACAACCGTCAGTGCTGTGGACAGAGGAGAAATTATTTACAATGCAAGCAATACACAATAAGCAAAATGAATAGGACATTTATAGAGACTGGGATTACTCTTCAACAAGACGGACCTATATCTCATATTGTAAACAGTGTTCAAGATTGGTGCATGGCCATTATGGCAGGATTCTGGGCAAAGGATTTATGACCAATTTGGAGAACTTTGGAAAACAATGTTCATACTCTCACCAAATTTTAACAACACTGAAAGCTAAGTTAAGAAACTGTTCAAGCAACAGAATATTCAAGCAACATAATTGAACTTTACATTAACCAATAAAATGATTTGAACACTTTTCAAATAAAACGTCAAAATGACAAGATTTCTTAAAATAAAATTGCATTGTTTTCACTTAAAATAAATATGAAAAGCTAATGACCATCCTTTGGTTTTAAATTGGTGATCAAAGATGACTGTTTTGCTACATTCCTGAAATTGGATCATGACATTGACATTGTATTTCCTGAAAAAACCATACCAGTATTGTAATGCCAGTGCAATAGCTTCTTAACACAGATTTGTAACAAAGAAAACTATAAAAACATGTTGGCAACTAAATATCATAGCTTTGTGGCTAACAACATCTTAATGATTATGTCTCTTTATTGTTTACGTATGTCATTTTTGTTACAAGTAGTTACCAACTAGCGGCTACTTGCTACTTAAAATAAGCTAGTGATCCACATTATCAAACTGCTTTCATCATTGTTATGTGTGTTGCAAACTTGTTATTGGCTCATTTCTTGTTAGGTTGCTATCAAAAATATAACAACTTTTAACAGGGTGCTTAACAGCTTGCTACTTTACTAATAAACATTTGTATTCTTTTAGGTTTAATACAACAACCAATGGATCTTTAAAAGCAAGAATGAAGTATCTCTTGTAATTGTCCCATAGGTAGTGTATCATTTTAACTACAAAGTATGAGTTAATTAAAAAAAAAAAAACACTTATGATCACTAACACCCTCTGAACTAGAAGCTCTAACTCCAAATCATTTTGGGTAGATATTTTAAGTAAATTTTGCTAATAAAATCCCAAGTGAACATGTATGATCCTCCTTCCTTTTAACAGTTCTCGGTAGAAGAAAAAAAAAGTTTTTTAAAATATATCACTTATCAAAACATAAAGACTAAAAGTAGTTTTACTAATACACAAACATACCCATGGTAAAGATGACAGTATACTGTACACAAACCAATCTGAACGAACCTAAAAAAATATAAAATATAAACTATAAGCATTGACAAGAATGTATTAAAGAACTTCAAACTTGGATATTGCCTCAAAAATGCTAAAATGTTACTCCAAATATTGGTATTTTGCATTCCTATATCAAAGCTTAAAAAATCAAGAAACTGGAAAAAGAAATTTGTTCAAAAGCTGTTTTCAAACTATTTATACTGTTTTAAAAAAGAGCATTTTAAAGCAATCTACTAATTTCAAAATGATTGATAAAACATAAGGTTGTTATTTGTATTATACGCATTTCTTTATAAACTGAATTGCAGAGGCATTTTTGATAAAAAAAAGATACTTAAAATTTTTTTTTTTTTAAAAGTGCCAGAAAATCTCTTATTTTAACAACTGAAATTGGAACCTGAGGTACTCCCATTTGTAGGGCTGCATTCATGAGAGATTCAAGAAAACCAATTAACGATGCTGCAACCAAAAAGTTGCAATTTATTAAATCAGATAAAAACCGCACCTAAAAAAAAAAGCTCAGAAAATTATGTATGTATGTATGTATGTATGTATGTATGTATGCATGCATGCATGCATGCATGTAGGTATGTATGTATGTATGTATGTATGTATGTATGTATGTATGTATGTATGTATGTATGTATGCATGCTTGCATGCATGCATGCATGCATGCATGCATGCATGCATGTAGGTATGTATGTATGTATGTATGTATGTATGTATGTATGTATGTATGTATGTATGTATGTATGTATGTATGTATGTATGTATGTATGTATGTATGTATGTATGTATGTATGTATGTATGTATAGATAGATAGATATACATATACATGTATACAGTTAGAGAAGAATCCAAGCAAAAAAATGAATTGTGAAAAAAAAACTTTAGTGAATTATTTCAGAAAAAAGTGAAGTTTTTGAAGAAAACTTTTATGATTATTTGAGACTAAGGGTGAAATGCAAGAACCGAACTTGAGTCAAGTTCGACTTGAAATCTCAAGCTCGACTTTGTCAAGTCAGATTTGAAAAATTGACTTGAGCGAATGTGTAAAAGAGACTTGAAAATTTCAAGTTCGTGCTTGAGAAAGTCGAACTTGAAAAATAGTTGAGGCATTGAATTTAGGGCGTTTATAGGAAAATGCACTTCGCAACCAATAGCGGTAATGGATTTTTTTTTACGGGAAAAACCTTTTACTGAAACAAATTCCGTGTAATGATATTTGTATAATATACGATTAAATAAAGAGTTAATAACAGTAAAAAAAAAAAGGTCTTGCTGTGTATTTTTCATCAGAAAAATAAATTCATCTTGGTACTTTCAGTTCCAAATCCTAACGGTTGGTCATATATACCACTTAAGTGATCAAGACAATTTCTCTTGATTTCTCCATTTTAACAGATTCCATTTGAATTAAAATACATGGAAATGTTCTAGAAAATGCAGAATCTTATTTTGACGCTTTTTGGGGATGATACTATACTACAATGTATTTTTATTTATCTTTTTACTAATACTTTAATGAAAATAATGGTTTTTTTTTACAAATACTGAGAAAATAACTTTAAACAAAATTAGTTTTCTCAATACTAATACTACATAATACTATGTGTGTGTGTGTATATATATATATATATATATATATATATATATATATATATATAGATAGATAGATAGATATAGATATACCTACACATATATATACCATTTACATATGTAAGTATACCATTTACATATGTAAGTCAATAGAGATCACATATGGAGACAGGTCTTCTAAAACTATTGGGGCACTTATAGAAACAGAAAAGAAAACTTTTAAGAAACCATTGATAGCATCTTGCTCATTAACACATGAAAAAGAACAAAGTTTAACGTTAAACAAAAATCTCTTAATAAAATAAAAATACAAAAAAGCAATATAATGAAATTCATGATCTTGATAAAGAACTAATGCAACAACAAATAGAAATAGATGATATAAAAAAAACTCTCTCCAGAAAAAGCAACAATACAAACAAAACTTTGTGAAAATTTTAACTGAAAATTTTCACAAAGTTTTAAAAAAGCAACACAACAGAATTATTCTATGTGAGGATTATTATTTTCAAACAATATCAGATCCGAATTGTTTTTTGAATGTTTTAATTTATCACTTTATTTTTTAGTGAAATTGTTTTTTTCATATATAATACTATTTTGAAATATAAAACGTAATTCTTTTGAAATAATGTAGTATAAATATTTGAAAAGAATGTTTTTGTTATTAGACCCTTTATCCATTATCAGACAAAAAATTTTTTTAAATAATATAAGTTTGAAATTTGACTTTTGCTTTGTTTCTGCAAAAATATCTTTAGTGAATGCTTTTAGCACCACATTCTTCATTGCTATTCTGTATTTCATTGCCTCCACAATAATCATTTTGTAGAAGGGCAATCTTGTGAAGCACAAAACAGGATATTATTATAGCTATGGAATTTTGCAGCTTTGTTCGTAAGGGAATGTTAATGCAAGGTTATCATTTTTTTGATATACCAAAACAATATTCAACAACAACATTCAACATGTGTGTACTTCTCAAGTTGTAATTGTATCTGATTTCATTTTCATTTTTGGGTTAGAAAAAGGTGTCATTAATTATTGTTTATAAGGATAGCCAGAATCACCTGAAACACGAACATGTTGGTGAGCTTCTAAAACTTGTTTAATAGCTGAGTTAGCAAAAACATGAATCCTAAACAATTCCAGGCCATTAAACACAAGCAGATAAAATTTCATTTGAAGCACCTGCAATGACCTGGCAATTAAAAAAAAAATCCCTTTTTGTTTCGATAAATTTCTGCGCTTTCTCCACAAGGAATTATTATAGGAATATGTGTTCATTAATTGCTTCTATACATCCTGGGAATCCTTGAATTTGGTAAAATCTAAATAATGGTTGATAAATATAAATATTTTCTTTATCTAAGAAAAGTTTTGAAGTCTGTATGAAATAGCAAAATCAGATATCCATGAAAACTTATAATCACCTTGAAAATGCTGAATTATCAAAGAATTCTATTGGAAAATTTATGTACTGATATCTTTTGTTAGTAATATAAATTGAAATGTTTTTAATCACTCAACAAACAGTTGACTGAATAACTTTCAGCTCCTCCAAATCTCCTATTATTCTCTAAAAGAGTTTATTTATTGTTACTTGAGTATATTATCATTTGTTAGTATAAAATGTTGTTATTTAAAAACGTAATGTAAAATCTACAATAAGAAGGTACCAATTTCTGATACCGTTCCTTGAATATCTACTCACTTGGAATGAACCAGTAGCATAAAACCGAAATGCAATAGCCAGTTGTTGTACAGTTGAAAGAGGGCACCCTCGATTGTTAACATTGTTGTTAATAATGTCATTAGCTAATATTAAAAAGGTTTTTTTGGAAAATCTGTGGCACCTTTTAAATTTTTTCGACATTTCAAAAAGCTAATAAACATTTCTAATGACATCAAAGTATGACATGTTGGATCATTACATACGAGTTACAGGATGTTTTAAAAGACACATGTTTTCACAATGTTGGTATTCAGTTTTCTGTAATGAATTTATTGACAAATATACTTTCACAATGTAACCTTCTAAATTAATTAGGTCAATATGCCCAAGTAACTACTTTTGCTTGTTAAAAACTCGTTTTCATATTTGCAAAGGTTGTAATAAGTTATATAGTAATAGTAAATTTTTGTTACACATCAGCAAAATGATAATGGCAGTTTTTTTTTTTTAAAAAGTTTGGTTTCAAGATTGGTCTGGAGCAGACTTGAAAAAAATGACTTGAAAATTCAAAAATTCTCGTTTTTCAAGTCTGACTTCAGTTCAATTTCACTTCTTGCATTCCGTTCAAGTCAGACTTGAGATTTGAAGTCAGACTTGAGATTTGAAGTCTGACTTGAAATTTCAAGTCCGCTTCTTGCATTTGGAAGGAATTTTTGCTCTCTCAAGTCTGGTTTGAAGTCAGACTTGAAACCGGTCTATTTTTAGCGGTTCTCAAGTCTGACTTGAGTTGAAGTTCGCTTTGTGCATTCGCTCAAGTCGCACTTAAGGTTTGAAGTTCGACTTCAAATTTGAAGTTCGGTTCTTGCATTCCACCCTAAATTTAATCAAGGTTTCAAATAACAAAAACAAAATTACGCTTACTTTCCTTGCCCAAAATTTAACAAAACATTCAAACTTAACAAATTTTTAACATTAAATATCCAAACAAGGTTTTTGAGATCAAAATTTTCTTCAATTAATTCATTTTTATGACTTCTTAGTATTGAGTTCGACAACCATTGGCTTTAATGACTTCTCCAAGTTGATTTTGCATTGATTCAACTAACTTCTTTGTCGTATCTGAATCAATTTGAACCCAAACTTCTTGGAGCAAGATCTTCAGCTCTTCTTTCTTTTTAATATATTATGTGCCTGCTTTTTGATCCAGAATAGCCCACAGGTGTTCAATTGGATTGAGATCTGGACTCTGAGCCAGCCATTCAAGTTGCTCAATCTGCTTCTGGATGAAAAACTCTTGCTATCTTTAACATGTATGGGGTCATTTCCTTGTTGGAAAATAAAATGTTTTCCCATTTTTCAAGTTGAGGCTGAAGATTTTTATTGAGAATGTTAACATAAACTTCAGTCCATAATTTAATCAATAAACTCTAGCTTTCCTGTTCCATTCCAAATCATCGATCCCTACAAAATTGCCTCCACCAAAGTTTGCTTCTCTTTGAATGCGACTGAGTTTGAATGCTTTGCCTTCATATCTCCAAACCTTTTGACTTCTATTGGACTTCACAAGATTAAATTTTGATTCATCAGCCCACAAAACTTTCTTTTAGAATGAAAACAGCATGTTTACATTAGCTAAGCAATTGTGAGTCCTCATCTCTCAATGGATTTTTGAAAGGAATGGTTTCTTGTGTTGAACTCTTGCTTTTAAATCCACTCTCTTTCAATCAATTTTGAATAATAAACAGGCTCACTTGAATTCCAAGTTTTTTTAGGTTTCATGCTTTTGGTGCTGATAAAAATCAATTTTTCTGCACCATCTTCGCAATTTGTTGATCAGTTTTGGGTGTCATTTTGCACTTTGTTCCTTATTTTAAGTGATTTTTCACATGTCCAAACTTTTTGTGTATTTTAACCAAGTCCGATGGTTCCTAATGTCATTCCAGTCACCCCTTGTATCAATCTGAATGTTTTACCTTGTTTGAACAAGTCAATAACTAAGTTACACTGAGCTTGCAAACATTTCTTAGTTTTAACTACCATTTTTGATGGTTTACATGGAAAATCAAATAGCTTTGAAAAATATCTTTTGATTATTAGTGGTTACTCATAATTTGATAACAAAATAACTTGAATTATTGTTTGAAAATCTTTTTTTAATTATCACTCAGAAAATACTGTTAATGTTTGGATAGTTTAGGTTACAGCAAATATAGGGCAGCTCATAGCAAGTACAACTTTTCTTGCTTAAATTGAGCTGAGCATATTCTTAAGAAGTTTAGTCAAAATCATTAAACTTATGAAAAAACTTACTCAAATTTTGTGAATACAGAGTTAAAAAATTTGCTGAATACAACTTTGTATAATTTTGAACTGAAGCTAAACTTACACAAAGCTTATGAACAATTTTGATTTACAAAAGTTTGCTTAATATGCACCTTGTTTTTTTTCTTGGAAAATTTAAGATGAGTTCTTTATATTGACAATATTATTATTGGGAACATTTTAAATATGAAAGACATTTCAGTAAAGAATCAAAGTTTCTACGAAGTAGTTTACAAAGTAGATCAGTACACTTTGGTGATTGAGGTGGAAGTAATTGTCTTTACAGGTGTGTTATTGATTGCACTTTTTACAAAAAAAAAAAAAAAACATTTTCTTGTCTGATTAAAGAAATGACTGTAAGCTCTAAAGAATTAGTTAAAACCTTTTTTTATATTAATCTTGTTGAAAATGGAATGAGTAAAAAAATTCACACTGTTATAAAACATGTAAAATAATGGCATTGCAGATCATGTGAAACATCAATATGTTAATTGGCCCAAGTGTTACTATGTAGCAGACAGTATCAAATTATTTAGCCGAATTTCATACAGGTAACTTTGACCTCACAAATGAGCCATGCAGTCACCCAGAATCAAAGGTCAATAATAACAAACTAAAAGTCATTGTTGAGTTTAATCCATCTCAGAGTGCCTCTGAGCTATCATTGAAGTTTGGTGTTAGCAAACAATCAATGTTAATTCATTAATCTTAAGCCATTAAAGTGAAAATGTTGTGTAAGTGGGTTTCACATGAATAAAAAACAGAAACAAAAACATTTAGAAGTTAGCTCAATGTAAAAGAAATAGATTCAATGTGATAATTACAAACATTCAGTACAGTGGTTGAATAAGAATCGATAGCCAAAACACACATTAAAGTGCAATATTCATCAAAAGAAGCTGATGATGAGTGTTTAGTGGTCTAGCACAAATGAGATCCATTATGAGTTCATTAAACCTGCTTATTGATTGCAGTAGCAAAATACTGTAACCAACTGAACAAAATGATACAAAAACTCAAAGAAAAACTTGGTGAAAAAGATTGGTGAAAAGATCAACAAAATTTGTTATAATGTACTATAATGCTCAATACACACTACTTGAATGACAATGGAAAAAATACAGGAATTAGAGTTGGAAGTTCTTTATCATCCTTAATACTCATCAGACCTAGCACCCCTGACTGTCACATCTTCTACAATTTGGAAAATTTTTAAAAAGGGAAACAACTCTCATAATGCTGCCAAACTGTTTTTCCAGGAAATCCAATTGAAATGATTTTTAGAATTGCATAAATAGCCTAGCACTTTTTTTTAAACTTAATTGTTTAACATTTAAAACTACATTAAATATCACAAAACACTTTAGCACATTTTGATGCAACATTAGAAATTAAATAGAATAACTAAATTTATAAAATTTCTGGAAATAAATGAGCTCATTTATGGTTTGATTATTGATCACTTTTGGTTAAGTTTCTATAGTTTTTAATTACTAACTACTCTAATAATATATTATTAAACACTATTTTAAAAAAATTTAATTTTAATATTTTATTTTTGTCATGCAATTGGCTTACAACTACTCCAACATGATCGTCAACAAATGTTTAGATAACAGATTCATGTTCTTGATGTAATGATAACCAGTTGTTGACTAATGAACAGGTTTTTTATCTGTTTTATGATTTGAAATCAAACAAACTAAGTTAGTCATTAAGTTGTTCAAATGTTACCAACAAGGTTTTCCCAAATTGGCATATAGTTAACACTCCAGCAACTCAAACACCAAACCTGTAGTAAACTAAAAGGATTATGAGCAGAATGTTTCATATGGAAAAAAGAAGATAAGGTAAACAGATAAACAAACTGAACTTAAAAATACATTTCTGAATACTTTGAGAAAACTGTTTAATATGTCATCAAATTCTAGGAAAATGATTATGGTAGGAGAAGACATAGAGTTCAAAATAAAAAAAGATAAAAAACAAAAACACACAGAGATTCAGATGCAGGCAATAGCTAAACATAGAAAAGAGATATCTATGATTTCTATATCTATGAAGATGATAATTTATTAATACAAGACACAATTAATTAATGAATTGAAGAACTTTATATTACAATTACCATCATCAATGCCTTACAAAACTAAAACTAGATATGAATTTGAAAGACAGCTTGTTGGCTTCATTAAAAAATATCTAAAAATAAATTTGAGAAATGGTGTTCAATTGATAATCAATTGCTTGTAGTAAGTTTAGATTACAAAAAAGCAACACCTAGAGAATCAAAGTTAATTGTTTGCCCAGCCCTAAGGGTAGTTAGAATAAAAACAGAAAAACATTCTTTCAACCAGTTCCTTATATTGAGCTAGAAAAGTGACAAGTCATTTAATTAATGACATCATCAAAGGTATGTTTTTACCTAAAAAGCCTCTTGTAGCTCATTTTGATGCCAAACTTTTTTGATTTTGATTGTGCAAACTATGGTCACCTGCTAATAATTGTGTCTTGAATAGATGTAGAGAAACTATTAGGCATCCCAAAATCCCATGGAACATTACAGCAAGAGCAAAAGTTAAATTATTTCATAGCTGGAATGGTGTCTGTGGTTAGCTGGCTTGTGTTTTGAAATTAAAAAGTTCTAATACCTGTATTCATAAAGGTGCTATAACAATAGTACAGAAAACCTTTGATAAATGAATTTTTATCTTCAGCATGCAGACAATACATTCTGGATATTATTGCTAGGGCTGTGTTTGATTGGCTTTTCACTTTGTCTGGACCTTAAATTTCCTTTTTTAAGTAGATTTAAAGATCAATAGCCATTTATTGATTAGAAAAACTATGCAGTGAAAAAAACATGACTGGATTACATTGGCAAATACTGAAATTCATTGTTTAAAACAAAATCCCCAAATCACAATAGATTGTCTCCAAGATCAATTAAGAGTTACTTAACCATACAATCATTATTTGCAATTAATAAAGTTTTTGTTTGTTACACTTTTGTTTTGGAACCAGAACCAAATCTTTTGCATTTTACTACTGTATATCATAGGGCATATTGGATGGTAAAGACATACTGTTTAAAGATTTTCTGCCTCAATGAACAATTCAAGCCGACTTTTTATGAAATAACAGGCATGGATTTCTTTATTTATAGTTTTGTGTACTGCACAAAAAATAGTCTTTCAGTGCACCAAACATCTGCAGTGCTCCTTAAAATGACTTCATTTTCTTATAACAATAGAATCCTTTAAAAAATTGGATACCGAAGTAGGATAGGAAACACTGAATAGAATGAGAGAACACCTACGGTACCTAAGTAAGAACCTCATATGGCACTTTTTTCTGATTCTTTACTTATTGATTACAAAAGTCATAAGGTTACAGCCTTACACAGGTCAGCAAAAAAAAAGATTTAAGACAAGTTTATTAAAAAAATTGATTCTTTCCAATCAAATACTTTGTAAGATTTTGTTACAATACACTCTATAAATATTTTTATGCACTAAAACTAAGTCAGATTTTTCTTGTTAGTAATCCAGAGACATGGCCACAACTACAAGACTATAACAGTGCAAAAAATATAGTTTCCTTAGTACATTATTTAATCTGCTTGATT
This sequence comes from Hydra viridissima, assembly GCF_058129835.1. Classification (NCBI taxonomy): domain Eukaryota; kingdom Metazoa; phylum Cnidaria; class Hydrozoa; order Anthoathecata; family Hydridae; genus Hydra; species Hydra viridissima. Next base: position 5,997,913 of record NW_028324300.1, read on the forward strand.
TTTTTCATGTTTTCATATTTGTAAATGACACAAATTAAGCTCATTTAACAAGCTGAAATCAATGAAAATGTTTATATATATATATATATATATATATATATATATATATATATATATATATATATATATATATATATATATATATATATATATATATAATATTATACCATGAGGCGAGCTCTATCCCATTGTTCACTGCATATAACTTCTTTCAAGTTACTCATTGTCAACTCAAGAAACTAAAAAAGTCAAGAAGAAATAGAATAAAACTCTATCTTGAATGACAAACCATTTTCAAAAAACCATAAAAATAAAACTTAGATTCTTAATATCTATATTTTAAATCTATTTGAACCAGGTCTTAACTCATGTCACTTGATTAAAACTTTTTTAACTAGTTTAGCATCAGTTCATATTGATCATTAGAAATATTTTGAAATAATTAAAAACCTTGAATAAATGCTTAAACGAAAATATTTTAAACAATTAAGAAAAAACTTGAATAAATGCTTTAAAAAATAACTAAATTTCTGCATTGAAATTTTAGTGACAACTTTTAAACCATGGGTAATTTAAATCATGGTGAAATTCTTAAAAAATGGGGCTTACATCAAGTGAAATAAGTAAGCTAAAGAAATAATATTAAAAAAAGAAATGAAACAGCAAACCTCATAAATTTTTTTTTTTTTTTTTTTTGTATCAGGTACTACTAGTGTACAAATTCACAAATTGTAATGAAGGATTTGTACTTTAAATGACATTAAATCCTCAGATTTGATTGAACCTATCTTCTTTGCTAGATAAAGTCTGTGGGAAAGGCACATTAATACCACCCGAACACTGCTCACAACTGTTCTAATTCAAATTTCATACCATAAGTCTGGCAAACAATGAAATTAAGTTGCTTCGAGTATATTAAAAATCAAAATGATTGCTTATTGGATTTCAAAATAGGCAATGTTACTTTTACTTTAATACTAAACTAATAAAAAAAGGTTTCACCTAGTGCTTCACCTAAAACCAGACAGTCTCTCTGGCTCACAGTGAAATAAGGGCATATATATAAAAGCTTATAAAAAACACTGACAGTAAATATAGTAGTTTATGAAAAACACTGACAGAGGTAGTCACAATTAAACAATGGCTTTTTGATTATTTACAAAAACATGCAACATGCTAATATATACTACTCTGATAAATACAAAAATTTTATGAATTATTGATTTCATAAAATGCCATTTTTTACAAAATAGGATAAACTTACTGATTGATGAAATTTAGGGATTTTCTCAGCAACTAAACTTTTTAAATAGCAGATTCAGGAAATACTGTCAGTATTTGAAATTAAAAAAGCAACAAATTTGTGTAAGGAAGTCAATTTAAAGAGAATAAATGTAAATTATACAAATATTTCAATTTTTGAAAAATGTTTTTAACAATTAAGCTAAACAATCAATTTTTAGATCTTAAGCTTGAACAAGTATTAGAATCTCTGAACAAGTATAAATCTTTGTTTCATCTTATTTATAAAAAAGAAAGAAAAAGTTCTTTATCAGGAGACTTTAAAATGGTAAGCTTATAACATTTGGTTTGGCTAAGTGTGTCTAGTAGAAAGACATACTTAAGGATCTATAGATATTCTAGACATTCACTCTAACATAAGTTTAAGGCAATCTAAGATAGTAATGTGACATCTGTTTCCTTATGTCATCATTAGTTTAATTATCTTTTACATTTTAATATTAATATTTTCAGATCAGGCTAGGGCTTCTAGGGATCTTCAAAATCTCTGGGTTTCAAAATTTGTTGTCCCAGCATCAAGGGCCACTAACAATCTAATTGCTTAGGAAAAAATTTTGATCACTTTCTATGATTGCCCTTCATGACAATTGGTATACCCCATATATACTTGTTTGAGCCTTTAAGTTTAGGATCTAAAAAATTTTAAACTCTGAGGTACTTGTCATTTTCTTTTTTGTGGTTGAGACTAATTTGGCATGGATTTATCCAACTTTAAAGTTATCTTTTAATGATACCTCTCCTCCAAAATCAAAACTTTTTTCATTAAGCAATCCCACCAATGTTGCATATATAGTTGCTTTCTCAGGTAAATTTGTAACACTGAAAAATATAAGACGCATATAAGTCTCACTTGCATAACTAAACAATATACAAACTTTAATTTACTGGAATAGCATCTAAATAGTCATCATAAACTTAAAATTTTTCAAAATTATAAATTTATAGTAGAGTGATTCTGGAATTAAAACAGGTATTTAATAAATTACCTGTTTTAAAAAAAATTAAAACTGCTACATACTCTCTGGATAATCAAGAGTTGTTTTAGTAAAACAATTCTTAGATATCCTGATATCTCATTCAATTGAAATAAAAAAAAAAGAAAGAACAACAAATTAATATTTGAGGTTTTTCTTAAAATGATGTCAAATTTAAAATTACAGACTTAAAAAGAAACTTTGTCAATTAACTTTAATATCGTAATTTTAAATTATACTTTTAAAAAAACTAATAGCTACTTACAAACTATTTAAAATTCACAACTGTTTAAATCTTTTGTCAAATATAAACCCTTCATCCTAAAATCTTGAATTCTTAACAAAAATTAACATTTATACATTTTTTGCAATTTCAATTTCAATCTCTAAATAATTAGAGATTGAAATTGAAATTGCAAAAAATGTATAAATGTTGATTTTTGTCAACTAATTGCTACAGTAGAAACTTGCTAAGTTTTTACTGTAGCAATTATTCAAACTCTGAATAATTGCTACAGTAGAAACTGCAATGGTCACTGCTTTAGAAAAGCTTGGTTTTGTAAACATTTTGAAACATATCTGTTTTCAAGAATGTTTGTGATTCATATGCAGTGCTGAGTAACTTTCCAGAATGTTCTGGAAAGTTACTCAGCACTGAATATAGAATTTTCAGGAACATATTAGAGCTTTCTTAAACTGAATATGAATATCTCACAAATAGACCCTTGAAACAAGTTGTTTCACAAAACTTTCAAATACCTAGAAGATCTCTTTTTAAAACGTTTGGAAGCAAATGAAGCTTTCTACAAACACAAATAGGATGATAATAGAGTGTAAAAAAATTTCCAAAAAGATATAGGGAACAGGGAAAGAGCCTTGGAATAGTTTCCCTGCAGCAGTTTGTAGATTTTTGAACAATATGATAAAGCTGATAATTTTGAGCAGCTTATTCAGACTCCTATAAAGAATAAAGTTCAAATTAATGCAGAATATATCTTAATCCGTTTTGTTAATACTCACATTGACAAAGTCAACAAGAATGTGGGGGATACTTAGGAGAAGAAGGCAAGAAATGAGGGATTACATTTAGGGTTAATTCAAGAGAGAAGTTTACAGTACGGTCAAAACTTTTTAAAAATCTACTCAATTCTAAATCCTGAGAGGTTTTAACTTTTTTTCTATTACTGTAATTGTTAATTTCCTTCTGATTGCATGAATGAAAAACATGAATTTGCCTGTTTTATCTTTATTGTAAAAAAAAACATTTGTGGGTTGTATTGACAAAAACAAAGTTTTTCATAAATATTTTTGTTTTATTCTCAGAAAACCCTGATAAAAACCATTAAAAAAGTTTTAGTAAATTTGGAACAGAGTAAGAAGATAAAAGGTATGATGGTTTCAGAGAGCTATTATGAGACAAAAGTTTTCAAAACTGAGGTGTCTCATCAAGAGTGCTCTATAAACCTTTGGGGTAAATGGTAAAACATCCAGTGTTTGTCATGCAACATAGTCACTAAAAAAACATGCAGAGCAAAAACTAATTGCTGGAAAGTTCAGAAATCATATCTAGAAAAAACTTTTATGTTCTCTTTACAGCTATTCACAAAAGTTTAAACGATTGCAGAAGTTTTATCAAGTATGTTTGGTTTTTGTTTAATAAAGAAAAACTGTAAAATGATAGACTTAATTTTTTTTATTTATTAAAGAAAAAGTAATTAGCTTTAAAATGAATATGAACATGTTATAAAAATTTTAATATTTAGTTAGAAAAAAGCTATTACAAAAAATCGTATAAGAAAAATAAGAAGCACAAAAGTTTAAACGAACTGGAACATTCGAACAAAAAATGAAAAAAAAAGAAATTAATATTTGAAGTGTCCTCCTTTGTTTTTATAGCAAAGATAAACTCATTTATGCATTGATTCAACTAATTTCATGCACATCACGCAAGGTACCTTCAGCCAGTACTCATTCAAAAGTTGCTTTAAATGCTGAGTTGATTGAATTTCATGGTATGTCAGTTGATTGTCGATCCAAGACCAAATATTTTCGATTGGGTTGAGATCTGGTGATCTAGGGCACCAGGGCATCACATCGAACTTTTTTTTCAAAAAATATTCTTTGATTGAGTGTGCTGTATGAGCTGAAGCCCCGTCTTGTTGAAAGATGAATTGCTTGCTTCTGCCATACAAGTGTCTGATTGATGGAACTAAACACGTTTCCAATGTATTCTTGTACAGCAATTCACGAAAGTTTAAACGATAACAGAATTTTAAGATCTAATCTTCGGTTTTTCTTGAATAAAAATCTAACGGAAATAGATATCAAAATAATTTTTTTTTTCCAATTTGGCAAATAGGTTATTTGTTAATAAAATTAAAAAAAGTAGGTTTCCACTCATTACTGTTTAATCAGAAATTTCATTAAAAGGTAGGTGATACAAATTAAGAGGTGTCACAAAAGTTTAAACAATTTTATTTAGGATCAATTATTTTCTAATAAATTGATTAATCCAGTGCGAAAATTTTTTTATTTTCAAATAAAGTTAAAATAAGTGGTTTACAATCAAAAAATTCATCACAACTTCATCAGGCTGCTTTTAATTCATTAAAAATCAACTTGAAATATTGTAAATTTCAAATTAATTTCAATTGTGTGCAAATGGGTCGAATAACAGTTTCTAGTGGGATCAAGTGGCAAGTTATTGGTATGACGAGGACAAAAAATCACACAAACGTTTAAATAGGCAAAATACTTCATGTTTCTGAATCTTGTGTTCGAAAAAGCATTAAAACCTGGGAACTTACCAAGGACGTCTCCGATATGCCGCGTACTGGGAGACCATCCAAACTCAGCAACCGTGACAAAGGTGGTATACTCAGAATGAGCAGAGAAAACCCCAGACTCAGCTACAAAAAGCTTGCACAAATCTTCAACGACTCAAAAAATAATCAAAAAGTTAGCAGAGAGCTCGTGAGACGAACATAGTTGGACAAAGGTATTGGAACGTACATAGCTGCTAGAAAACCTATTCTTTCAATCATGGATAAACGTTAACGACGAGTGTGGTCCAAAGAAAGGTTGAACTGGTCTGTAGAACAGTGGGCAAAAGTTATTTGGAGTGATATAGCTAATTTTCAAGTAGTAAACCGCAACTGAAGAATCTATGTCAAAAGATTTGCAACTGAGAAATATTCAGACAGGTTTTTGTAACATCATCAACAAGGCGGTGGAGGTTCGGTTGGCATCTGGTGATGTTTTTCTCACAAAGGTATAGGCTTCTGTGAGCTGTACGAAGGCTGAATTAATCAATACACTTACAAGAACACATTGGAAACATATTTAGTTCCATCAATCAGACACTTGTATGGCAGAAGCAAGCAACTTATCTTTCAACAAGACGGGGCTTCAGCTGACACAGCTCACTCAATCAAAAAATATTTTTTGAAAAAAAGTTCAATGTGATGCCCTGGTGCCCTAGATCACCAGATCTCAACCCCATTGAAAATATTTGATCTTGGATCGACAATCAACTGACATACCATGAAATTCAATGAGTACTGGCTAAAAGTAGCTCGCGTGATGTGCATGAAATTAGTTGAATCAATGCATAAACGAGTTTATCTTTGCTATAAAAACAAGGAGGACACTTTAAATATTAATTCTGCTTTTTTTTTTATTTTTTGTTCAGATGTTGCAATTCGTTTAAACTTTTGTGCTACTTATCTTTCCTATATGATTTTTTGTAATTGTTTTTTTCTAACTAAATATTAAAGTTTTTATAATATGTTCATATTTATTTTAAAGCTAATTACTTTTTCTTTATTAAATAAAAAAAATTGATTCAATATTATTTTACAGTTTTTTTTTACTAAACAATAATAAAACATACTTGATAAAAATTCTGCAATCGTTTAAACTTTCGTGAATAGCTGTAGGTGTATTGATTAATTTGGCCTTCATACAGCTCACAGAAGCCTATACCTTTGTGAGAAAAACATCACCAGATGCCAACCGAATCTCCACTACCTTGTCGACGATGTTGCAAAAACCTGTCTGAATATTTCTCAGTTGCAAATCTTTTGACATAGATTCTTCCCTTGCGGTTTACAACTTGAAAGTTAGCTTCATCACTCCAAATAACTTTTGCCCACTGTTCTACAGACCAGTCCAGCCTTTCTTTGGACCACACTCGTCGTTTACGTTTATCCATGATTGAAAGAATAGGTTTTTTAGCAGATATGTACGTTCCAATACCTTTGTCCGTCAATGTTCGTCTCACGAGCTCTCTGCTAACTTTTGGATTATTTTTTGACTCATTTAATATTTGTGCTAGCTTTTTGTAGCTGAGTCTGGGGTTTTCTCTGCTCATTCTGAATATACCATTTTTGTCACGGTTGTTGAGTTTGGATGGTCTCCCAGTATGCGGCATGTCGGAGACATCCTTGGTAAGTTCCCAGGTTTTAATGCTTTTTCTAACGCAATATTCAGAAATGTTAAGTATTTTGCCTATTTGAACGTTTGTGTGATTTTTTGTCCGCGCCATACCAATAACTTGCCATTTGATGTCACTAGAAACTGATTTTCGACCGATTTGCACGCAATTGAAATTAATTTGAAATTCACAATATTTTAAGTTGATTTTTAATGAATTAAAAGCTGCCTGATGATGTTGTGATGAATTTTTTCATTGAAAAACTACTCAATTATTTGCTCATTAATTGATAAATTCACTGCGAAAAAAAATTTTGCAGCGGATTTATCAATTAATTAGCAAATAATTGATCCTAAATAAAATCGTTTAAACTTTTGTGAAACCTCTTAATTTGTATAACCTACCTTTAAATGAAATTTCTGAGTAAACGGTAATGAGTCAAAGCCTACTTTTTTTTATTCTATTAACAAATAACCTATTTACCAAATTGGAAAAATAATTATTTTGATATCTATTTCCGTTAGATTTTTATTCAAGAAAAACCGAAGATTAGATTTGAAAATTCTGCAATCGTTTAAACTTTCGTGAATAGCTGTATAATGGACAAAAATTTGATTATAGAAACTTTAAAAAAAAATGCACAGAATTTTTTAGAAAAAAAACTGTTATAAAAAATCCTAATGCTTCATGACAAATTTTAGAAATGCTTTTGGATAATCACTCAAAAAACATGTTGTCTATAATCTAATTTTTTTTTCTTTTTCATTTTCAAGGTGTTATTAGGATGCAGGAATATCTTATAAACATAGAATTAGTGAATGAATTTGAAAAGGAAGATGTGGGATAGTTGTGGCAAACACTGGAAGCAGTATAACTTCCTTGCTAGTAATCGCCATCAAAAAATTTTTAAAAAAATTGACTTTTCTTGTCCTTATCATAAAATATAAACTGTGACATATAAGTCAATAAGCATATGGCTCAATTTTATTTTAAAGTAGCCACATAATAACCGGCTAAATCAGTTATGATATATTTTTAAACTAAATCATTAAATAGTAATTGACATCATCATATAGAGATATTTTTTTTCATTTTTTGATTAATAATATTATACATGTTTATTTTCTATTTTTAGATTTCTTAATAGGTTTAAACAATTTTAAAACCAATTTTACATTTAGTACTTGGTAGATACTAAATTTAAACTTGCAACTATTATTTGAATTTCAAATATTTTATTTAAATAATCAAATTAAAGATGAATTAAAAAAGTTGAAGCACATCTAGAATAGCTACTAGAGATGGATATACTAAAAAACAAAAGGGGTAAGCTTAAACTATACTTGCCTTTACAGAATGTCAATATCTATTAACGATTACTATAAGTTCTTACTGCCTAGGAAGCTACTTATTTTATTTATCATTTTTTAGCAGTCAAAGAAACACAATTGGTACATCAAAGCATTGTGGCATTCCTAGAACAACCGTGAGAAACAAGATTTGTGGAAAAGCCTGTATGGTCAAAAAAATGGGCCCCTGCACTATTTTGACAGAAGATGAGGAGCAAGTTTTGGTTAATTACATAATCAATGCACAAAGCAGAGCTCATCCTGTCACCTAAGACACCATCATGTCACTTGTGTCCTGTCTATTGTCAGATGAACATTTGATAGAGAAAATAAAACAGGGATAGACCTTATCAATTTGGTAGATCAGGGTTATTAAAACCTGGAAATAAATGGTAATGTGTCACAACAAGCAATTAAATAGTACTTTTCAACCATTAGAAGCTACTTGAAAAGAAAGACTATCTAGATATCCTTTATGAATCCAAGTGCAATTTTAACTTTGATGAGTCAGAGTTTCAATTTTCGCCCAAAGTCTTGCCCGAAAGAGGATCAAAAAATATTTTTTGTAACACGGTAGCTCAATAAGAAAGAATTACAGCTTTTGGTATGTAAAATTATATCAAATTTATTGCTTATCTTTCTGTTATTTCTTAAATGCTTTTATTATTAATAATACAGCAATATAAATTGCTTTTAATTTTACATATCTTAGAGTGTGATAGCTTAACATGATAGCTTAGCAAAAGAGCTTAGCATGATAGCAGGATAGCTTAGCCTATTAGTTTTTCTTTACAATTTTCTTTGCACTTTTATTACAGCAAATGTTGGTACTGACTGATCTTTTCCTCCCCCTCTTATTATATATGCTAACCAGTGAAGTCATTGCCTCCAAATTTACTAAGAGTTATATAAATAAGGTGATACAATGTCACTGAGTAGGTGCAACAAAGTTTGAGCTGATGAAACTACATGAGTAAGGATCAAAACCAAATTTAGCATACCAAATTAAACATAAAATGTATAAATTTTTTAGATTTTCTATTTTTTTATCTTTATAAATTTCTTTTTGTCTTTATAAATTTTTTTTTTTGTCTTTATAAATTTTATACATTCAAGTCAAAAAACGATTGAGAGAATATATTTTTTCAAAAAAGAAAACATATAGACAAACACTGGCGGAAGTTCAAAAACATGGGGTGTGAACAAAGGGAACACACCAGTGGCTGCCGTTTTTGATTTTCGGGGACTACAGCTCCCTTATTTATTATTGGAGGTCATTCTTTCTAAGGACATCTATACGATCACACTTTGTGTTTGATAGTTTATCAAAAAATAAGTGAGAAAGTAATTTTTATATGGAACCAGGTCAAAAAAATCGGTAAACACTGGGTGTTTTACCCAATCTATGATTTTCCAACTATATTTCCAAAGTGTCAGGATTTACAAGGATTTTCAAGACAGAACTTGAAATTTAGGATTTTCCAGGACCTGTAGTAACCCTCTAATAATGCTTTATCAAACTAATTTAACCAACTTTTTCATATTAAAGCTTATAGAGAAACCCTGAAAAATAATATTTCAAGGTTTTTAAAAGCTGTATACAATTTCTTAAATAATTATGTTATTATATTATAAAAATTTCTTAAGTAACTTTGTTAAATAAATCAGAACGGAAATGTTGTTTTTTAAGCTTTAGTAGCCATTCCTTCACAAGTTTACTAAAATGTCTTCATACTCATCTACTTTGGCATAGATTTAAAAATATATCTTTGAGTTGAAAAAAAACAACAGTTCTTTAATGTATGTTAAACCAATATCATAAAGTAGACTTGTAGTCATAATACACATGTAGTCATAATAAAGATATTGGTACAAACATGCATTATGTAAAAACTTTACATTATGTAAATATAATTAAAATAATAAGACATATAAGAGTAGCATAAACCTGCATAAACAAAAATGAACAACTATTGACAAAATAATTTATAAAGGCTTTTGTTACTTGAGATAAAGATGAGATTTAAAGTAGATAGTAAAACAAAAAATTTTTAAAGATCTGTATTGATAAGAACAGATTTTTGCATTTCATAACATTCAAACTTGATTTTAAAGTGTGCAATGGCATAAGTAAAATTGCCTCCCTATAGATGAAAGAATATTAATTTTAAAAGAGAATTTCGAGTTATACACTAAATTTAAAAAAATATAACTAATTTAGAAAGTAAAAAAGCTACAAGTTACAGAAATACTGTTAAATATTATACCATGTGCAAAGAATTTGCAAAATTCTTTGCTTATAATCTGTCATATCAGCTACTAACACATTTGCAAGACCTTCTAAATTACTTTCCAAAGATGATGTACTCTAAGAAATGATAAACAAATTAAAAAATATAAAACTCTGTTGAGAATAAGATTAGCAAAAAATACATAGATAAAATCAGTAATAAGTTTAAAATCTATTATACTAATGTATTTGGAGAACACTACTTACTTGAAAATACTTAACAATATATAGAGAACCAATGTGGTATAAACATTTGAGCACAATTTAATACAAATACTTATATCAGTTAACTATCATGGATTATTTTTCTTTATCAGTTCTTTTTTAAAATAAAGATAAAGATAGATAAGTTGAAAGATGATGTTTTTATGGTAATTTTTTTCCTTCCACATTTTATACACTTTGCTATTTTAAAGTAGTTTTCAATGTGTTCTCCAAATTAATTTTAAAAAAAGTTTATAAATCACTGCTAAATTAATGATTGTATCAGGGATGATGTTTCACTTACAGCCTTATAAAGCTAAAATCCATTCAGAGTTTGTAGTATATATTGTAATATATACTAATGAATAATAAAGCAGGATTTCATTGAAAAAAAATCAGTCTGATTTACCTCCAGCTTTAGCTAGTCTATTGCCTCATTCTAATTCTTTAAGTATTGTTAAAGCTTGATTATTAACACACTACTATTTACAATTTATAGTTTAACTATTTTAACTGACATTATGGTTTTTTTTAAATCATGTCTAAAAATAAAAGTGATTACCTAGTCAGATTTTTGAATGAATAGGTTAACTCAGATTTTGTAATGAATAGGTAAAGTCTAACATAAAATTCTCTATGAGTATCCATTTGAAAAAGTATTTATGGCTGATAATAAACACACCTTCTCTCCAACACGAGTAATAAGTGACTCCAATCGATCTTCTACAGCTAATGGACTTCCTCTAGCTCGCTTTCTTTCACGTCCTCCTAATGCTAAATTTGTAAAAGAAATGTTTTTGTTCTCAAAATACTTTTAAAACACTTTTTCACTAAAAATAAGTTCTAGTAAGAAAACTAATTAGAACTTAGAAGAAAGTCAAAAATAAGTTTATATAGTTTTTAGATTTACTTTAAATAAATAAAAATTAAAAAGGTTCATAAACAAATAAAAAAAAAAAGTAAAAAAAAAAACCTCTTTTTTTAAAAAATTTTAACATATGATTAAATATATGATTATTTTACTAAACTTCAGATACTTTTTACTTTTTGACTTTGTTTTAAGGTGCAAAGATCAATTTTCTGGATGCAGCTTTTTATGATACCCTGAATATTTTCATGGCCAACTATTTAATACTATGATAGAAGTTCTTAATGTTGCTTTAACAGTTAGTTGTTTTTTTATGTCAGGTTATAAAGGAAGGTTGAACAGAACACGAATTGAAAAGCTAAATGACATCATAAAAATTTCAATGGCTGATTGCTTTTTTTAATATTATGAACGCTATAGAATGATCATAAAAATCTGTTTAAAATTGGCTAGATGCCAGTATACAGTGGTCTGTAGGATGGTATAGATAAAATGGTTTTAGAAATTTTATGTCCTCAGTACTTAGAAAGCAAATCGATAAGAGCCACAACTGAAATGACCCTTAAAAATGGTTGATTATGTCTGTGCTATGACAACTGCAAGTCGGCCAAGAAATGAAAATCCCAAAAAGTATTAAGCATTTACTGTTTCAATGAAATCATAACATATTGATTTTTTTTTTCTTCATTGTTTAGTTCAGCATATAACATTCATAAATTGATAAGCTGGTCAAGTCCTCTTTACTTTTTATAATAAACTATGAATTTTCAAAAGCAAATACATTTTGTGTTAACTATCTAGTAAAAAGGATCAAGTTCAACACATTTGCAAGTGCTTATTTATCTTGCTATATTTCTTAACTCTTAGTAAAACTATGGATTCAGTTGGACAGTATTTCTTGCATTTAAAAACCTGGAAAAGGTTAAAAAAAAAAAAAAAAAAAAAAAAGTTAAAGAAGTAGAAAAATATCAAAGTCTATAAATTTGTTTTCATTTAATACAAAACTCTCATATATATCAATAATATAGGTTGACAACTTAGAAGACATTTTTTACAAAAATGTCATTTTTTACAAAAATGAGATTAAAAAAAAAAGGCCTGATTTTTTATAGAGATTTTATAAAAATGAAAAATTAATGAGTTCTTTTACAGAATTGATATTTTGGAATAAATTTATATCAAAATTTGAGTTATTTAGTCTAAAAAAACAGTCCATAATAAGCCTTACTGAAGACCTCCACTAGATTTACTCCATTTATACACTGATAATGATTTAAATTGTGTATGAGCCATATTTAATTATTATTTCATTCTGTAACCATGTATTTTGCTATGATCTTATCTTAATTTATTAAATCTTAAATTTATTAAGTTTTAGGAACTGCATTTATAAACTATAACTGTATCAAATAAATAAAAGTATCTATTACATTTAAAAATACCTTCACTATCATGATCTCTGTATCTCTTTCTATGATCAGACATTTTGGTAAACAAAGAAAAGTCAATTACTATCTAAAATTTTAAAAATGCACTTTTAAAAAAAAAAAGAAACATATTTAAGAATTAGAATAATGTGCTACAATCAAGATAAACAGCTTTCTATTTTTTTAACTGTAAGGAAACTTAAAGAACTTTTTTGATAAATTTCTTTTTTTCTGCTACTTTCAAACTTTAATCCAACTATTTATCCACTTAAAGCTATATTAGGTATACTGCCCTGTCATGATAAAAAAAAGTGAGTCAATAAGGATAAGTTTTCGGAAAGTTTGAAAAAACACATTGCTTTTCAGCAAGTTTTTGGACTTGCTTTTTTCTAGGGCACTGTTTTCCTAAACATCGCTCTTTTTATAACGTTGAATAGGCCAATACGAAGGATTTACTTCTTAGAAGGGGGTGGCGTCACAAATTTCATATAAGTTAAGCTTGGACTTCTTTTTGCTACGACAGGGTACATACTTTGTATACATACCTACAGGCCAGCTTATTTTAATCTAAAGCAAATTATAAATGTCACCGCAAACGGCAAATTTCCCGCCTCCATTTCTTTTACTTATTTAATTACACAAACCGACCGAATTTAATATATACGGTTATATTATAACAAAAGCTCTTTAAAAAGTTTTTACAACCAAGGGCCAATGCTATAAACAATTCGAAGTTTTTTTCGAGAAAAAAAATCTTTCGTATAAACACAATTTTTTAAGTAAATTACTTTTACGTATAAAAATTTGAAAACTCGAAGAATTTATCGCTGTTTGCCTACTTAATAAACTTTATTAGTTATTAAGTAGGCCTCTTAGTTTTAGATCCTAAAAATAGCAAAATCCAAAGGTTAATTTCACATATTCCTATTTCTCGACATTCAATTGAAAGAAGAATATCTGAAATAAGTGCTGATATTGAGCAGCAATTGTTGAATGACTTAAAAAACTGTGAAGCATTTAGTTTAGCTCTGGATGAATCAACAGATGTTCAAGATAAATCTCAAATGGCAGTATTTGTTAGGTATGTAACATCAGATGTAATTGTGAAAGAAGAATTACTAGATTGGGTTTAGCTAAAAGATACAACTCGTGGAGTTGATGTAAAGGAAGCTCTTGAAACAGTTCTACTTAAAGCCAATGCACCTATCAACAAACTTGTTAGTGTTGCTACAGATGGTGCACCAGCAATGGTTGGCAAACATGTTGGACTTATTGGTTTATTAAAAAGTGATCCTAAGTATCCAGAGTTCATTCCAGTTCATTGTTTGATTCATCGAGAACATTTAGTAGCAAAACATTTTAATTTTTCAATCGTTCTAAAATCAGTGACAGAAATTGTAAATTACATTTGATCAAATGCTAAAAATCACAGACAGTTTAAAAACTTTATTGATGAATTGGATCTTGCTGACAAACCAAATGACCTATCATTTTACTGTGCTGTACGGTGGCTTTCAAGTAGTGATGCTTTATATAAGTTCATAGAATTATTAGAACCAATTAAATCTTTTTTGATTGAAAAGAAAAAGACTTAAAATTCTTGATGATATGAACTTTTTGCAAGATCTTTTGTTTTTGACTGATATAATGCAACATTTACAAAGTCTGAATTTATCTCTTCAGGGAAAAGAAAAAATTATATCTGATCTTGCTCAGACTATTTTTAGTTTTCAAAAAAAAATTACCCTTTTTCAGAGAGATCTTACTTTAAAAACCTTTAAGCATTTTCCTCAAATGAAGAAGATGATTATTTCTAATCCTTCAATTCAGTATGATGACCATAAGATTGAATCATACAGGGAAAAATTACAGAATTTGTTTATAGATTTGCATGCACTTAAATCATCTTTAGGATTTATAATAAATCCTTTTTTAATTGATATTATTGGTGATGGTTGTCCAATTCCATCAAACATAGTTGAAGAAGTATCTCAATTTGAAACAGAACTATTAGATCTCCAAGAAGATCAAAATCTTCTGATGCTGCATAAAACACTAACTTTATTGGAATTTTGGAAGATAGTGCCTGAGGTTAAGTATCCCCTACTGAAAAAGATTAGCATAAAATTTGTTTCAATTTTTGGTTCAACATACACATGTGAATCTTTATTTTCCACTATGAAATTTGTCAAATCAAAGTATCGTGCAAATCTAACCACTGAGCATTTGTCAGGATTACTTAGAACAGCAACTACAAGCTTGAAGCCAGATTTTAAGAGACTTACCAGTAAAGTTCAGAATCTTAGTGCCTGATTGGAAAATTCATAACTTTGTAATTTTGTTACTTTTTTAAAAACTTATGACGTGAATATGCTTCTTAAAACAATTCTATAACTAGTTTTTCTTGTGTGAGAGTAAAAGGGAATCAGATTTTTATTTAACTTGATTGAAATGAGTTTTTCAAAACACTAAAGATAATTTGAAATTCTAAACAAGCTTACATTTAAAGTAAAGTTTTTGACTTTGAAAAAAAATTTCTTTAATTGAGACATAAAAATAAGACATTTTTTAATTTAGACATAAAAACTAGTTGTAAACATAAAATTTGTACACAAAAAGTTTTTTAGAAAAAGTTCTTTAGAAAGATTTACTTCTTTTCATAAAAATTTAAGTTTAACTTTATGGAGGATTTTACAGCACTTTCTTGCCACCAGTTTCTAATTTTTTTGTAAGGCAAAATATCTTTAAAAAAAGAATGCAGAAAATTTTTCTTAACGAATTATTTAAGGCGGCTCTTCGGTTCATGTAAGTATTTGAATGCGGTGTTGCGTTAAAAAAGTTAGTCGTTAAAAAAGTTAACAAATAGTTCTGCACATGCGTTACGCATGCGCAGTATGGTCAAAGGAGTGTTCGTTAGGGAATGAAATTAGACGTTAAAAAAGTTGCATTGTTTCATTAGGGTATGTAAAATAATAAAAATTAGTGTATACTTTATATTAAAAATGGCTGTCCATGTTTATTCAGTTGCTGAAATTATTTTATACTTTATCTTAAAAATGGCTGTCCGTGTTTACTCAGTTGCTGAATTCATAAGCTTTACTACTGATATATGGACCAGTAGTTCAAATGAAAGCTTCATTAGCCTGACAGGTCACTGTTTAGACAATACATTTAATCAGAAAACTGTTGTACTTAGAGTAGCTCCTTTTCCTGAGAGGCATACAGCAGCAAATATTGCTGAATTGATTGAAGATATTATGGCTGAATTTAAAATATCACCTTCAAAAATTCATTTAATAGCTAGAGATAATGGTACAAATATTGTTAAGGCTATTAAAGATAGCCCATATGATAGTATGGCTTGTTTTTACACACACTGCAACTAGTAATTAATGAGTGTATTTTTGAATAAACAGTTGTCAAGAATGTCATTGTAAACTGGCATTCAATTGTTGGGCATTCCAGCCATTCTCCCCAAGCCTGCTCTAAACTTAAAGCTCTTCAAGAAGCAAACAATGTTCCTAAGCACAAACTTATTCAAAATGTTCCAACAAGGTGGAATAGTACCTGTCATATGTTAGAACTAATTTATGAACAAAGGAAAACTCTAACCATATATGCACTTGAAAATGGTAAGCTTCCTTTATTAAATGCAAACAAATGGATGATTATTGGACAGTTTTGTGTTTTGCTAAAAGATTTCCACAAAACAAGAGTTCCCTTGAGTGAAAGAAATTCTATTGTCTCAGATATTATACCACAGATACAGTTTTTGAAACATTTCATTAATAAAGCTTTAATTGATGACAACTAATTCAATGGAGAATAAACAATATACTGATAACTATAACATCATCTTGTCAATATTTCTTGATCCCAGATTCAAATTTAAAATGTTCAAAAATGAAAACACCTTTTCAGCTGCTAAAAAAAGTACTGAGAACATAACCATTCAGCTTATTAAAACCCATGAAAATATAAAAAACATCAAAGTTACTGAAAATGATTGGTCTGCAGCTTGTGACATTGAAAATATTGACTCAGAATATGAAAATAATGGTACAGTACTAAATGAATAGAAAGATATAGTAGAAATGGGTTTTGACAATTGCTTTGAAGAACATGTAGGATTTAATTCTAAACAAATCAGTCAAACACAAACTTTAATTTCAAATGAAACTTTATTAAACAAAATTCAACACTACTCAAATGAAGACCTTATTGACAAAGAAAGCAATCTTTTTGTTGTGGTGGAAATCACAGAAAACCAAAATGTGACTATTAGCAAAGCTTGCTTTAAAGTATTTAAGCTGCCCACCATCTTCTGTGAAGAGTGAAAGACTTTTTAGTATAGGTGGAAATGTATATACTGCAAAGAGATATAGCTTAACAGGAGCTCATGGTGAAATGTTAATATTTCTGAACTATAATATGAGAATTTAAAAATATTTGATTTTGTATATATTACTATAGTTAGTATAGTATAATTCTTTTAGAAGTGAGTATCTATGTTCTATTTTTTCATGAAATATAATTTATTTAGGAGTTTAAAAGCTTTGATACTATGAGGAGGTCAAATGAAAAAAAAAATGTCATGAAAATTGTATAACTTTGTAGAATTAGAAAATAACAGGGAAAAAAAATTTGGAAAAAATGATTGCAACTCTCTTTGAGAGCTTTTGCTCAAAAATAAAAAAAGTATGCCTCCCAATGCCTTAATCAAAATTTCAAAGCATATTCTGTTGTGGATTTGAGGGTTGCGTAAATTAAAGAGTATCGTTAGCCAGGGTAACTTTGGTCAGTTTTGGCAGTTTTTCTTAAACATCTCTGAATCTTATTAATTTTTTACAGTTTTCTCTTGTGGTAATAACATTATAGGTCTTGGCTATAGGCCTCTATATTTATTTTTTAAATTTTTTTATTACAAATATTTATTTTTAAACGCCGAAAAGTGGCCAATGTTACCCCAGGTTTCTATCATGTTTGATCAATAATACCCCTGCTATGGGGTAACATTGGTCACTTTTTGGAGTTTTAAAAAATCATCAGTCCTTAAACACTTAGAGAAACATAAAAAGAACATTTAAATAGACAAAAAATTTTGCAACTAGCTCCCTGTTATTGTGCAAAAGTCATTTAAAGTCATTTTCTAGTAGGTCATTACCGTAATCTGAGGATGATGACACTTGTTCAACTCTTGCCCTTTTCTTGTTATTCTTGGTGTTACTGTTATTCTTGGTGTTATTGTTATTCTTTGATGTGGTAGGAATTGTGTTATTCACCAGATCTTGCGGTGTTATCGCTTTGCCAGATGTGATCTTTCTCCCTCTGGTGCGATTTGTTTTCCCATCCTGTCCACAATGACCTATACCTTCACTAATAGACCTATATCTTCATGGAATACTTCCTTAACAGTACTACCGGTACCTCCTCCAATGTCTTTGTTAACCTGTGGCAAACGCTTCATGACCATTCTTTTATCGAAGGGAAATATTCCACTAGCCTTGAAGTCAGATCTCAAATTATCGCTTTTCAATTGACGTTGCAGTAGAGCAAGAAGACCGAGGAACTGATTTTTTGGTATTGATTTTTTGATGCGCGTTTCTATCTTTAGCGGACGGAAAACAGCAACGTCCAGCGGTTGAAGCAAATGGGAAGCGTATATTCCGAACTGTCGACTAGCCTTTCTCACGCTTATTCTTCCAGTTAAACATTCTTTTATAGCATTGGACAACGTTTCTTGATTGTATGAAGTTGCATATGCTCTTGAACCACGCTTTCGTTTATATTTCCTCGGCATTTTCACCGGCTAAGAATTCAAATGTATCAGAAGTGTCAATAGATGCCAAAATAAACTCAATGTAGTCTACGAAGTAACTGTGCTATATTCACAAAAACTGTTGATATACCAAAATTGCTGATATAATAGTCGATATATATTGTTGGTATCTCTAACAAAATTAAAACATGTTATCTTTGTTAAATTTTAGGAATTTAAAAAAAAATCAACAATTGACCCCGGTCAACAAAGTCACCCCGGCAACCAAAGTTACCTCGGTTGACGGTACCATTTTGAATACTTTTTTAACGGGCAAACTTTTTTAACGCCGTTAGGCGTTAAAAAAGTTTTAATGACTTTGCGCATGCGCAGATTTCACATTTAATAAACTTTTTTAACGACTAACTTTTTTAACGCAACAGCGGCTCTCGTGCCAAAAAGTCTGGCCATCCCTGCTATAAAGCATAAAACGTATACGTCACTAAAATTCACGGACTTTTTTTTAACCGTAATACGTCATTGATAGAAATTTTTATTTTAATTTTTATTTAGTAGGCCTACTTAATAAATTTTATTAGTTATCAAGTAGGCTGTGCTGTCTATTCTATTTTTATAAATATTTTTACATTCTAGTATTTGGTGTTTAAAAAAACTGTGTAAAATTAAAATAGGAACATGGCTTTAATTTTTTCGGATGAAGACTTAGATTTCGAAGTTGCAGAAAATGGGCTTCGCCACCGATTGCCTCGAGAGGTGGTGTCAGGGCCAGAGATAGGGGGTGCATAGGGGTGTGACACCCCCACCCAAACACTGAATCTTGGTCGGCACAAAGCGGATTCAATGACCTTAGTTGGCGATGCAGACTGATTTAATTTTTGCGATCACATTTTAAAATATTTACTTTCAATTTTTTACAGCATTTTAAGTTTTTTAAAACTATTACGATTAACATTTAAGACTTACGATTAGCTTTTAAGACTTACTTGCTCTTATGTTGCTAAACAGTTCAACTGAGATTTTCAACAGTATTAATAATGACAAACTAGCTATGGATAATTTAGTTGAAAGTTCAATAAGTTATGCACTTCAATTAGGTATTGATCCTGAGTCTGATTTTAAACGAGTTCATAGAAGAAGACTATTGCCAAAAAGCATAGATACTAATCCGAATTCTCAGACAGAGTTTGATTTTCATACATTTTATAGATCAGAGTTCAATAAAGTTTTAGATTCTCTAGTTTTTTTGTCTTCTGAGCATTTAAAAAAATGTATTTCAGCCATTGAATCGTTATTTAATTTATTAGAAGCACCATTATGTACCAAATACTTAGTAGATGACTTTAAAAAAATTATAGAATTATTTCCTCCAGGCTGTGATGATGAAGGAATGATGATTATGAAGGAATTCATTCTGAATTTTTAGTGTTGGTTCATTATTGTAAAGATATTTCAAATTTATCAGATATTTTTAATGTATCAGAAATGCACAAGAAAATCTTGCCAACTATAAATAAAATATTAAGATTAATGTTAACAGCACCTAAAAGTACATCATCAAATGAACGAACATTTAGCAAACTAAAATTGATAAAAAACTATTTAAGATCCACAATGCACGCTGATCGACTTCAAAATATGATGCTTCTTAATACTAATAAAGATATGTTGGACAAAATTGATTTAAAAAGGGTTGTTGAAAGGTGGGCGTCAGTAAAACAACGGAGAATAAATGTTTATTAGGAAATTTCTAAACCCGTTGAAAAAAAAGTCTTCAAAATATGTCATTTTTTTTTAAATAAGAATTTTTATATTATTAAAATAATGCTTATTTTTGGTTACTTTAGTAATCAACTATACTATACTAAAATGATTACATAATAATGAAGAAGAAAAATTAGTCGGCAATTTTTTTGACTCACACCCCCCCCCCCCCCAAAAAAAAAAAATAAATAAAATAAAAATTACGCGTTCGCGCCGGCCCTGGGTGGTGTTTAAAACGTTACTTAAAATTGTTTTTTTTTTCAATTTCATTTTTTTTTTCGAGTCCCAAGAGCCTTATTAGATTTTTAGAAACTAGACTCAAAGATGATTTGCAACATTATACTAAGCGAAATAAAAGCATTTCAGTACGTTTCCAGATAATGGCATTTCTTCATTTTATTGGCACAAATGTTTTTTTTCATGTTCTCTGAGACTGTCATGTTATACACAGTGTAGGAGAAGCTATTTTCAATGTTAGTGTATTAAGTTAATAAAACTATTGTAAGTAGTATATATATATACATACATATACATATATATATATATATATATATATATATATATATATATATATATATATATATATATATATATATATATATATATATATATATATATATATATATATATATATACATACATGTAATTATACATATTTTTATTTAAATAGAGATCAAAAATCTATCTGAAAATCTACAATTGAGATTAAAAATCTATCTGAAGTTTTTTTTTCCAAAATAACGCATTTTTTATCTGAAAAGGCGATTTCCTGGTTCGTTTATAGCATTGGATTTAATAGCGAAGTTTTTATCTTAAAAACGGAATTTTTTGAATGTTTATAGCAATAGACTTTTTTTTCTTCGCTTTTTACGGTAAAAACTTCGTGTTTTACGGAAAAAACTTCGTTTTTTATGTTTATAGCATTGGCCCCCAGTTTAGTAACATTTAGAGCGAGAATATGAGAAAAATGCAAAAACAAAGTTAGAAAACAAAGAACAGATATTGAAAGTGCCACTTACAACTACTATACATTTCTAACAACAAATCTAAATGAAATTAGGTTGACACATTTTAGTTATCAAAATTTACAGTTATCAAAAAAATGGTAGGTAATATGACCTATAGTTTTTTCACATTTGAATATTCCGAATTCCCATCATATTTTTCATTAAGCTTTTATCAGGCGTCATCTAATATTTCACCTCAAAAGTATTAAGCTAAAGTGTTTAGATATTCAGTATGTATAAATATATTTGTTTTTTCAGTATGTAAAAATATATTAATTTCATACAACTCTAATGGAGATCTCACTAAATCTCTAAGTACCCCCCCCCCACACACACACACACACACTTTCCCCCAGAACTAAAAACCCTTAAATGAAGCCTTTTTAGCCTTTAGATGATAAATTTATCTAAATCAACTTTATATCAGTCGAGCTTGCGATTTAACTTAAGAACTATATTTGTATCTATATAGGGGAGGATGGGTAGGAGTGAGCCACTTTTTTTTAAATCGATTATATCAAGAAAACCAAAAGTGGAAAAAGTATAGGATAAAGAGCCTAAGGTTGCCTAATGTATTAGGTTTCTAATAGTTATACATGAAATATCAAAATATCTTCAGATTTTTAATAGCTTGAACAACAACGCAGGTGTTGCTAATGGTTCACTCCTACCCATTCATGGGTAGGAGTGAACCAGTAGCAAATGGTAGGAGTGAGCCATTATCTTTGATTACTAGAAAACTAAAATTAGATATTTTCTTTAACTAATTTATTGAAAACTAAGTAAGTAACAAATTAAACATAACATAATTAAGTAATAATGTTACATTATTACTTAATTATGTTATGTTTAATTTGTCATGACAAATTATTATTTCCAAATGTTAAGATATAATAAAAGTATCTATACACCATCTATACAAAATCTATACATACATCTATACAAAAGCTATACACCGACATTCTTAAATTGGAAGGCCATAGAACATTCTTGAACAAGTCAAAATATATTCTTTTAATTCTAATTCCTGCTTGTCTGTAAATATTCTTTTAACATAATAATTCGGGGTAAGTCTTGTATTTTCATCAAGCAAAAAAATTCCAATAACGACAAAGCGTTGGATAGGGTATTTTTTGAAGTTATTGCATTTTCTCTAATACTTTTTCCTTTTTGAATTAAACGTAATGCATCTTTCATATCTTTACTGGAAGTTTTTGCTTTCGAAGTGGTTCTTTTTATAGTCTCGAGGCATGATAACATATGGTAAAAATAAATGTAATGTTGCACACGAGTTTTCCTATGATATACTATTTGTTAACCGGCCTATTTATACTTTTATACTCGTTGTTCTGCTTGTAACGTACCGTAGCGCTTCTGACTTCTTTGTCAGAAGAAAGATTCTCTTCGTCTATGATTCCATTTTCCATAAAATTCGCGACTTTGGGGCATCGTCAATTAAGACAACATCTCCGCATTTGATTTGTCCAGATCCATTACCTTTGGAGACTTTGTGGTGTTCACGTAAATCCTTTAAATATTCTTCTTTCCAACGTGTTCTAAAATGACTTAAGACTAGGCTGTGACAATTCCCGTTTTCCGGGAAACGAAAGCGGGAATTTCCGGGAACGGGATTCATTTCCCGGACTTGGAAAAAAACGGGAACGGGAATTTCCGTTCCCGTATTTTAAAAAGCGGGAACGGGAAAATCCCGTTCCTGTTCCCGTTTTTCACCTGGAACGTCTTATATTTCCTGTATTATTTTTCCTGGTTTTTTTCCTGGTTTTTTTTTTCCTGCTTTTTTTTTTCTTTTTTTTTCCTGGTTATATAATTTGTTTTTTCTTTTGTGGTTTATTTTGGTTTAGGTGTTTGTTTTTTTTTTGGATTCCTTTTTATTTTTTTTTTTTTTATTTTTTTTTTTATTTTTTAAATTTATTAACTTAACAACATAGAAGATTTAGGAAATTACAAAGAATAAATCATGACACAGGGGAGCTTTAATAAAAGCTATGTACCTAAAAACAAAAAAAGAAAAAAGGTTAATTCAAACTAATAACTTATATTCAAAGGAAAATAAGGTAATTAACAAGAAAGATATCAAAGATACGAAGAAAGTTAGTAAAGAAAAGACGCAAGTTAGCAAAGAAAAGAAGAAATTAGTAAAGAAAAGACGAAAGTTAGTAAAGAAAAGAAGAAGTTAGTAAAGGAAAGAAGAAAGTTAGTAAAGAAAAGAAGAAATTAGTAAAGAAAAGAAGAAAGTTAGTAAAGAAACGAAGAAAGTTAGTAAAGAAAAGACGAAAGTTAGTAAAGAAAAGAAGAAAGTTAGTAAAGAAACGAAGAAAGTTAGTAAAGAAAAGAAGAAAGTTAGTAAAGAAAAGAAGAAATTAGTAAAGAAACGAAGAAATTAGTAAAGAAAAGAAGAAAGTTAGTAAAGAAACGAAGAAAGTTAGTAAAGAAAAGAAGAAAGTTAGTAAAGAAAAGAAGAAATTAGTAAAGAAAAGAAGAAATTAGTAAAGAAAAGAAGAAATTAGTAAAGAAACGAAGAAATTAGTAAAGAAAAGAAGAAAGTTAGTAAAGAAAAGAAGAAGTTAGTAAAGAAAAGAAAAAAGTTAGTAAAGAAAAGAAGAAATTAGTAAAGAAAAGAAGAAAGTTAGTAAAGAAAAGAAGAAATTAGTAAAGAAAAGAAGAAAGTTAGTAAAGAAAAGAAGAAATTAGTAAAGAAACGAAGAAAGTTAGTAAAGAAAAGAATGAAGTTAGTAAAGAAAAGAAGAAAGTTAGTAAGGAAAAGAAGAAAGTTAGCAAAGAAAAGAAGAAAGTTAGCAAAGAAACGAAGACAGTAAACTACTTAAAAAAATTATAATTAGGTCTTAAACCTAATTATAATTTTAAATTATTATAATATTTATATATATTTACCTTATAGTTATAGTAGTTTGTTCCTAGTATTAGTATTAAATTTATAACATAAATCTTAAAATCTTAAAATAAACGGGAATATATGCGCGCGAATCATAAAATAGCGGGAATCGCGTAAAAAAGCGGGAAACTTGGTAAAATGCGGGAAACTTGTAAAAATACGCCTTTTCCCGTATTTCTTATATTATATTATAATATATAAATATATATATGAATTAGAATTATATTTCATTATATTTTATTACTTTTTTAATAATTTTAAAAAGAGCATTTTAGTTTGTTCAGTTATTCCCAGTGGGTTGGTCTTTTGACAATTCTTCAAAATTCAAAGTGGAAATTAAAGTCTACACTTGGATATAATGTCCATGGGGCTAATTTCCACTTTGAATTTTGAAGAAATTTCAAAAGACAAACCCAATGGAAATAACTGAACAAACTAAAATGTTCTTTTTAAAGATTTTTAAAAATGTAATAAAATAAATATATATTTTTAAAATGATGATGATAATGATAATGATAATATTATATATTATATATTATAATATAATAATTACGGGAAAACCCCGTAACATCGAATGACGTACGGGAACAAGAACGGGAATTTCCTGTTCCCGTATTTTATTTATTACGGGAACAGGATCCCGTTCCCGTATTTTAAATACCAAAAGCAGGAACAGGATCCCGCTCCCGTAGTTCCCGTAAATACGGGAACTTGGCGCACTCTACTTAAGACCATATTAACGTGTTTATGTTGTTCAACTATTTCGACTTGTTCACAATTCCTTGAATCTTCAGCTATCGCTTCCAGATTTAACTTCCGACCAAACACTAAATGGTTAGGAGTGAGCACTTCGTCACCAACCTCTTCATAAACGAATGTCAATGGTCGGTTATTGATGACGCATTCGACTTCCTGAATGACTGTCATCAATTCTTCATAGGTTAGTCTAGAATTGGTGAGTACTTTCTTTAAACACCTCTTTGTTGATCGTAAAGTCTTTCGAATATTCCACCCCACCAGGGGGCGGCCGCTATATTGAAACGCCATTTGATTGACTTAGATGCGACAAAAGCTTGAGTTTCCTCCGCTGTGAACTGCGTGCCATTATCCGACAAAATCTCCGACGGAACGCCACGTTTTGCAAAGAATCGTCGCAGACCACAAATAGTTGCTGTCGCTGAACAATCGGGAACTAAATCTAACACAAGTGCACGGGAACTGCAGCATGTAAACAAAAATATCCAGACTTTATGTAAAGTGCTAGACCCATGTATTGATTTTACATATAAAGGTCCAGCATAATCTACTCCAGTATACTTATAGGCATGTTCCATATTCAAACAACTCACAGGCAACGGTGGAGAAATAGGATAAAGGTATGGCTTCCCTTCAAACTTTCTACAAAGAAAACATTTCCGGATTAAACTTTGAATTAAACATCTAGCCTTGGGAACCCAGAACTTATTTCTTAACTCATTCAGTGTTTCTTTCACACCATTGTGTTTCACGAGGACATGACAGTGCAAAATAATTAGCTTTGAAAGATAACAGCTCTGAGGTAGAAATATCGGAAACTTTGCATTGTATGGAATTGGAGCATTCTTTAAGCGTCCTTCACATCGAACGATACCGTCCACTTCAACTAAGCGCGAATCTTGCCGCAACTGTTTGTAGCTCGATGCAGTCATAACGTCACGTTGAACATGTTTGATCCACATAATAATTGCTTTTTCTCGTTCATCACTTAATAAAGTTAAGATTTTCAAACCATTTAGTTTTCTTAATCTCAATTTCAAATTATTCACAAAACGTAATATCCAGGCTGTGACTCTTAATAAACGTTCATAGTTATTAAATTTTTCTATGTCAATAAAGGAAAGGTCTGGATAATGTACACTGCTTGAAACAATGCAAGTTAATTCTTCAGGCATTTTGGTACTTTCAAAAATTAAATCATAAACTGGCCATGTAACTGTTATACTATTTAAAAAATCTGGGCCCTTAAACCAAAAACAATTATCTTTAAAATTATTTAAAGATGATCCACGTGAAATAATATCTGCGGGATTCCGATGTGTTTCTACATACTTCCATGACTCAATGCCATAAAGTTCTCTAATTTTAAGAAGTCTATTTTGAACAAAAGGTTCATATTTCTTAGCTGAATTGTTAATCCAATGAAGGCAAATTGTTGAATCAGTCCAACAAATAATCCGAGAAATGTTATACACACTTTCAAGCTCTTTTTCAACATTAATCATCAATTCGGCTAGTAATAAAATAGCACTAAGTTCAAGACGAGGTATAGTTGTTTTACCTAATGAGGCTACTCTCGATTTAGAGGCAATCAAAGTAGAACAAGAATGTGTCTCATCAAAAATTCGAATATAGATACAACATCCATATGCCTTATTGCTTGCATCGGAGAAACCATGAAGTTCAAGTTTATAGTTAGGCAAAAAATTTGTAGAGTTAAGATACCACCGTGGAACCATCACATTGCTTGAAGAAAGTCATTTAAAATAGATTGCCACTCAGTTAAATTTTCTTCATCAAGGTAATCTTCCCAACTCATCTTGCTAACACTTAAATTTTGGAACAAAATTTTTAATTTAACTACTACTGGATTTATAAGTCCTAATGGATCATATATACTTGCAACAAATTTAAGAACTTCTCTTTTCCTTGGAGTATCAACTGCCATTTTCATTAAATCTTTAAAGCAAAAAATTAGAATATCCTTTTGTTTGTCCCAGGAAATACCAAGGACCTTAGTTTCAGGTTTAGGTGTAAAGTCACTTTCACAAAAGACATCTTCTAATACCTTAGAATTTGATTTGAATTTTCGAAGGTTGAAACCGCCTTCCTTTAATATCGATTTACACCACCTATAAAAGTTTATGCCATCATTAACTTCATCAGTGCAAGAATTCAAATCATCCACATGAAGGCTTTGTAAAAGTTTAATAACGTAAGAGGGATAACTGTTTAAATACTTTTCCACATGTAACTTTAAAGTAGCATTAAGCAAAAACGGTGAAGAAGTAACACCAAACAAAACTCTGCAAAGACGAAATGTTGCAAGCTTTGCATCAGATAACATATTAAAATGAAGGTTTTCAATGTCATCAAACCATAAAAATCATACATAATCACGACACATTTCACTAAGTCCAATTTGAAGAAACACTTTCTCAATATCAGCCAGAAAGGCAAATTTTTTTGAACGGAAACGTAAAAGACTTCCAAATAATGATGTTGTCAAACTTGGGCCTGCATGAAGACAATCATTTAGTGAAGGTCCAAATGATTTTGAACTTGCATCAAACACCATACGAACTTTAGTTGTAACTTTTTTATCACGCTTTACTGGTCTATGAGGTAAATAGTGTACATCACCTATGTCCAAATTATGATTTAAAACTTTTTCAATGATGCCATGGGATAGCTGATCTTTAATAATGTTGTTGTAAGAGTTAAACAAATCCTCATCTTTTGAAAGTTTTTTAGTAAGAGACTGTAAACGGTTAACACATAAAGAATAGTTGTCAGGCAGTGTTGGATGATTTTCATGAAATGGTAATTGAACTACATAATGACCAGAGGCTTCATCAAAAAACGTACTATTTTGAAATTCCTGCAAAATAAGTTTATTCTCTTTGCAACTATCACCACAGCACCATAAATCATTCAAAGCATCCTTCAAAATTACATCTTCTTCAACAAATTCAGCTTGAACCTTTAAAACATGAGTGGTATTTACACTACAACTATTATCTCCTTCATCACACACAAATCCACTAAGAACATATCCTTCAAGTTTAAATTTCAATGCAACTGGACCAGATTTACCGCGAACTGTAGTGTTATCAAAAAAATTCCAATAAAAGTCTGCTCCAACAAGAATATCAATGTCTAGAGGACAATCTCCTACAACACTATCAGCTAATTTTAAACCCTTCAAATGGCTGTAATTGCTTACTGCAAAATCAACATTCTGACCATTGATGGGGGCACAAATATCTTTCACAAAGCAAGATATGAAAATGGAAAAACCATTCAAACCTTTAACACCAAAACAAACTCTTTCTAATAATTCCTTTTCACTTTTGTTTCCAAAACTGTTTATAATTATTTCTTTAACATCTATTGTTTGTAAATTGAGCTTTGTACGCAATGCTGGTGAAATGTAACTCAGCTGTGAACAACTATCAAAGAGTATACGGGTAGGATAAGAAAGTTTATCATTTGACATTGCTGTAACTTGCGCTGTTTGTAGCAACACTGAATGTGCATACTTTGTTAATGTACCAGCTACTAATGATGATTTTCCTTCTTCCTTACTGTCATTTTTTTGTGGAAGAGATTTCTCATTACACATTGATGCATGATGAAAATTTGAACAGTTAAAGCATTTCATTTTTGTTGCACAATTTTTTGCAACATGTCCAAGCTTCAAACATTTAAAACACCTACGTTTTCTTTTTAAAATTTGTTTTCGAGCAATCAAATTGGTCACTGTTTTACAATTCTGGGATTTGTGATCTTTTTCACAAAAGATACATGATAAATTATTATTCAATTTGTTCATTGGTTTGTTATGGGCACCTAAGGTTCCACTTAAGTACAATGTTTCAGCTGTAAAAGGGTTTTGTTCTCTGTTAAAGTTACTTTTTTCACGCGCTTGAATCTCTGTTTTTAAGACATTTAATACAGTTTTAATGTTCCAGCAGTCAACATCATTAAATTTTCTTGAAATAATCAAGTTAAGTTCTTCTGGAATCTTCTGCATCAAAACAGGAATGAGAAGAGGTCCATACTGCAGAGAGTCAATGTTTAAATTTTCTAAGCTCCTGATTTAAATTTTGAGGTTGTCATAGATTTGACGAAGAGAAGAAATATTCCTTAAGTTGCTAACTTTATCTAAGGATAACAGTGCTCGCATATGAGATGATATAAGTAGCTGCTTATTATCAAAACGCTCTTTCAATAAACTAATAGCAACTTAATAGTTGTCATGCGTAAGGGCAAGTCCAGTGATAGTTGAAAGAGCCTGCCCCTCTAATAGGTTACGAAGATATGTTAACTTCTGTATTGAACTTAAGTCCTCATTGCTGTCTACAGCACATTGAAAATTTTCATAAAATGTTTGCCAGTTTTCAGGCTTGCCATCAAAGGAGTGTAAATTTAAAGGTGGAAGCTTTACCATGGAACTACTTTTGTTAGAACTACTGATGACATCATCTGGTTTAGTGTTAAGCTGTTTATTTATAAATTTATTAATTTCAGCAAGTTTTGTACAATAAAATATGACAAAATCTGTATCTAAATTTTCTTCTTCTTCTAATTCAGTTTCATTTTCAATTAAATACGTGATTTCTTCATTTAAATGTTGTACTTTGGTAAATTTTTCAATAAGAGTGTCACGTAAACTAGTCAGGATATCAATGGTGTTATCATCTGAATTGAAGTCCTCAATACCTTCAAAAACCTTATCAATAAGACGCTTCACAGAATTAATATTGGTAGTACGAACTCTACGTTTGCTTACTAAACTTGTTGACATTCTTATAAACAAAGATGACAATAAAAAATAATAAATCGACACACGATCTGTTCAGAATCAAGATAAATGTCACGATATTGTTGCGGCCAAATATAAGATATAATATATCAAACTATCTTCCAAAAATGATGCTAATGGCAAAAGTTGAATTTCTTAAAAAATTTTTAACTCTTTTAATGCAAAGAAATTGCTAAGAACACAAACTGGTAAAGCTACAGTTAAGCGGCCTAAAATAAATTTACATTTTCGCTTTTTACGCTCTCGTTCGCGGAGACTAAAAGCATCATAGAATAGTAGATAAAACCAAAGTAGATAAATTTCAAAGTAGTTTTTTTAGTTTTTTTTTTTTTTTGAATTTGGTACTGTGTAATTTTTATATAACATTTTCTATTGTTATTATGTTATTTTTATGATATTTTTTTTACTTTGTTACTTTAATATGTTATGCGTAGATTTATTTTTGATTATTTATTTACTAAAGTTATTTGTTATAGTTAAAGAATATAAGTTTATATGATAATTGTTCATGGTGATGTATTTTTAAGAGATATGTGGCTATGAAAATAGCCGTATTATAATAGCAAGTGTTTACCTGACAATTTTTTTAAGTTTTATAGAAATATAAGATAAAGTAATTTAAAATCAAGCGCTCTGTACTATTTTTATTTCACTTCTTCTAAACTTTATTTAATTCCACTTCTAAAATTTATTTCTTTTTTGAAATCACTCATGCGTTCTAATTAAATGCATTCAAACTCTCCACCGTATTTTTAAAAGCGAAAATGTAAATTTATTTTAGGCCGCTTAACTGTAGCTTTACCCACAAACTTATTACTTAAATACACCTTGTTAATCCAGGGACTTCAGTATAGTAATACAGTTATTCGTAAATTAATCCAACTCCAAATAAAGAAATCGCTTAACTTATCCTTTTAAATCTCTACATCAGACGACTTGTTGAATTTTGAGTTTACAACTAAATATCTGTATCTCTCTCGGTGGGCTCCAAATATTGTAATGTTGTTATCAATACAATGTTAATGTATGTATAGTGATGGCAGAGATAATAAAAGGAGACTCAACAACAATAATAAAAACGATTTTCTTCCTTAAGACCAATATTATTCTTAAACATACAAGCCACTGATCTCTATAATAACTGGATAGCGCAACTCCGTGCAAAACTTCTTATTTTTTGACGCCAAAATTGCCATATTGGAAAGCCCCAAAAATTTTAATCCCGTAAGCTTTAAGTTCTGTTTTTCGGCTTATCACTTTATCGCTTTATCGCACATTTCAGATTTCATTGTTCTGGGGCTTTCCAATATGGCGATTTTGGCGTCAATTTTGATATTAGAGATGCGCTATCCAGTTATTATAGAGATCAGTGATACAAGCACACTAACACGGTTCCGTGTTACGTTACACACAAAAAATATAAGAGAAGAAGCATAGCGGCTTAAGTATACTCAGAACACAACACGCACCAAGAAGCGGTAAAAAAATTGGATTGTGTTAACAACAATTTGTACGTAAATACTTGGTGAAAATTTTGAGTCTTTTTAAATTGATAACTTGTAACGAAAGAAAGAAATTCAAATTTTATTGAAAACATAATTGTGCCAAAGTTTATAAACAGGTCCATGCCCCATAAAAAAAATCAAAATTTCATTAAGAAAAACATATTTATATCATAATTACTTTACTGGAGATCATATTTGACTTAAATTGAATTTAAAAAAGAAGAATTAAATAATATGTGCTGTAAAGAAGATTCCTTATAAGCAAGTTCCTGAGCTTTATGATGTGACTAAATCAACAATTAGCGTACTAGTTATGAGATATAAAAATTCGTAAGACACTTGAAAACAAGGCTCGTTCATGCAGGCCAAAGATAACTACAAAGCATCAAGACAGAATTTTGGTAAGACAATCAAAATAAGATTCCCGAAAAAGTACTGTCCAAATTAAATGACATTTTGAGCAAGAATTATGGTGTTAGATGCAGCATAGATACTATAAAACTTCGTCTGCGTCAGCATAATTTGTTTGGTCGTTGTCCTGTCAAGAAATCATTAATATTATTATATAGTCGTTTAGCCCGAATGAAATTCGCAAAAGATCATTTGCATTGGAATTCAAATTCTAACAAATATT
Source organism: Hydra viridissima (assembly GCF_058129835.1). Lineage (NCBI taxonomy): Eukaryota > Metazoa > Cnidaria > Hydrozoa > Anthoathecata > Hydridae > Hydra > Hydra viridissima. The sequence continues at coordinate 6,029,946 of NW_028324300.1, forward strand.
TTTCTAATTTGAAAAAATACCAATTTCGGACTGGTCTTCTCAAAGACCCAGATTCAAATCCATAAGAATATTTTTGGGAACATTAAAAATGCTTTCGGACTGTGGGGTTAATATCCCCATATATGTTTATATCAACTTAGTTGACTCTTAAAGAAAGAAAGAAAGAAAGATAGATAGAAAGAAAGAAAGAAAAAAAGAAAGAAAGAAAGAAAGTATTATTTGATGTTTTCTTAATGACATATATATATGAATTGAATGTTGACATCTTGCATAAGAGTGTATGTTATATTAATAAGAAAACATCAAATAATACGTATTCTCTAAATACAAAAATTCATTTATTATGAGAAATTTTTGCTGGATAATGGTTACCAGCATCATCAGCGCGTAAAATTATTTTAAGCTACAAAAAACAGTTTAAAACTAACTGATGTCAGCAGTTGAATGACTTCTTTCTTTTTTATCCTTACGTAAAAACGTGAAAAATGGTGTCCAAAATTTAGTTATTACAAATTGCCCATTATCAAGATTAATTCCGCCATTTAGAGGGGAACATTGGTGCCTCTGTATCTCAAGAACCTCACGGGCCTTCTGGTGAAATTTTTTTTTGTCTCTACTTAAAGAGTTTTAGTTTTCTCCAAGTTAATTTCTTCTAAACAGGATTTACTATGTGTGGCTATAGCAGACTGATGATGTTTGCCCTCGTATAAGCTTTTTTGATGTTGTTGGGTTCGAGTTCTGATTTGTAACTTCGTTTTGCTAACGTATTTTTTTAAACAGTTACATTCAGTTAAGTAAGTTCCAGGCTGGCTATTGCGTGGTAATTTGGATTTGCTTTTACACGTTAGCAGTGATCTTAAATTAGGATTAGATTTAAAAACTACTCTATATCCAACTTTTCTAAATATTTTTCTTAATTTTGGGGACAGTGATGGTATCCACGGTGATGCGGTAATGAAATCGTCATAAAACAATTAATGTCTCCCTGGTTGATATGTATAAATAGCGTGATTATCGAAACCTCGCTCTCTTTGAAGTAACCTGTCAAATAACAACGGACTCGAGCAACTCTTCTACCACTGGCTATGATATACGATCTCTTCTTTGTGTTTATCACATCTTTGTATAACAATACTCTTATAATACATTAATAAATTGAAATCGTTTTACAACACGATTCTTACGTAATGATACTGTATGGAGGTATACTCTAAGTATACTCTAATTGAATTGAATTTTTCTATATGGACCGTTTTTTAATTATTTGGTTTGCAATACTTACCAGTTGGCTTTTGTCGTAACCATTTTCGTTGAATATTTGAGTTAGAAAAGTTATCTCATTTTGTAAAATGAAATCACTGCATATGGAGTAAGCTCTGTGAACGTAACCTTTAAATATTGCGCTTAAAATTTTGGGGTCGTGATTTGAGTGAGGTTTAGTTTGAATATTCGTAATGGCTTCCTTCCTGTAAACTTTAAACTCGTAATTACCTTTGGGGCTATTTACTATCGTTACATCGAGGAAGTTTAAAGTTTTATTTTCGCTTTCGATTTTGATTGTGTATTGTATTGCAGGGTGTAGTTTATTCAAAATAAGTTGGAATTGCTCTGCTTCCTGAATTTTTAAAAATCTAGCATGACTATCACCAACATATGAATTTCTTCGTTCCACAAGAAATAACACCGATGTAAACAAAACTCTATCAGCTTTTTAGCTTATGATATAGTAAGCTTGGTAGAACATTTGTAGGAATCATCTTTATTTAATTAATCTAAAAGAATTAAACTAGCTTCTTTAAGTAGAATTAATGGATAGAGGTTTACTACATCAAATGAAACTTGAACCTCATTTTTTTTCTATATTCCATGAGTTTGCTTTGTTAATAAAGTCAAAAGAATTTTTCAACCGTGTTTTGTTTTTGTTTAAGACGGGTTGTATTGTCTTCACTAAGTAGTTAATATTCCATAGTTAGGCGTGCCGATTGTTGATACTACTATTCTCATAGGATAAGATTTTTCAGGTTTGTAAGCTTTAGACCATACATACGAGGTGGGATACTCAGTTTTTGAAAATCGTTGCTTTTTATTAAGTTGTAAGAGAAAGGTTCTGATTTTAGTAGCGTAACTGTAATTAGGATCTTCACTCAGAACTTTTGTTGGACCGATTTGTTCGCGAATTTTTTCTAAAGCTTTTTCGTGTTCTATTCTAACAAAACCATTACCTTTATCAAACCGATATATATCGACAGGTTTGCTTTCCTTAATTTCTTTAAGAGCTTTTCTTTGTTCTCTCGTTAAATTTTGGCTTACTTTTTTGTTCATTTTAAGTTCTTTTAAGACAATTTTTCTCAAATCTTGTGCATTTTCAATCTTGTTGTTATATTTCAGCTTTAAAGCAAAAGACTCTGTTGTTGCAATAATATCCATATAAGGGATATCTCTCAAAGAAGCTACAAAGTGTGAGCCAAGATTAAGAAGATCATTTTGGTGTTTTGGAATCTCGGTACTGCATAAAATTAAAACAGCGTTCTTTGTATACGAGGTTAACTTGCAGCTTTTATTATCGCGGTTACTTTTAAATTCATTTAAAAGAACATTAAACTTTTTGAATAATCTTTTTTTTGACTTTTTAAACATTATTTCGCGAGCTTTTTCAGTGACATGTTAAACTTTTTTATTGTCTATTTCATCAAGAGTAACTTTAAGAATTACTGGAGGTTTTTAGTTTCATTTATAAGGATAAAATATCGCTTTCTAGCATCATTTTTGATACAAATCAAAAGTTTTAATCTAAATTGAAAAACTATACTTTTGCTCTCTTTGGACTTACAGGGCTGTTGATACGTAACGATTTCGGAATACATTTGTATTTTTCACATTTTTGCAAATATATATACTGGTTCTTAGATTTAGCTACCGACTTCTTTAGTAACTGTAACTGTTCAGTTCGTTTGTAAATATCAGCTCCGTATTTAGCTGTTACATATGATTTGAATTTTAACATCTTGTATAAGAGTGTATGTTATAACAAGAAAACATCAAATAATACGTATTCTCTAAATACTAATATTAATTTATTATGAGAAATTTTCGCTGGATTATGGTTACCAATTAATCGTTTCAAAATAGGTTTTAGCAGAGAAATTTAGCCTAATATCCTTTTCATAAAAACTCAAACAGTATTTAGTTGCACTCTCTATCTTGATTAGATTGTAATTTCAACTGTTTGTTTGCAAACATCCTAATCGTCATCACAAACAGCAGCTATCAACACATGTTCAGAATGAGCAAAATAACTATTGTTCTGTAGTACTGGAAACACAATATCTTGATCTGACTTATTGAGTTGCTAACACTACTTCATAAGGAAAAATAAATTTTTTGACCCTCCTTGACATTCAATACGACATCTTATTTGAAACCATGTAGGGCTTTAGACAATAACTATGAAACTAACTAGTCTTTGCAAGTATTTTGATGCAACTGTCTATGACATTCAAATGTAAGACTCAGCTAGCCATCTTGCATTATTTGTATTACCTAGTTGGTAAAACTCTAAAATTGAATATACTGACTTGAATCACATCCTACCTGCACTGTTAAATGTATTTCTGAAGGCATCACTGATTGTGCTGAGATCTTTAGGGATCTAATCATGAGTATCAACAAACTTTCCAGAAATGGGAAAAAAGTCAACAATAGGGATGTCTTTTGAATTAAACATAATTGCTTTAGTAATGATCTCAGATGATGTTACAGGTTCTGTTATTTGTCCACCATTCAGATGAGAAAAAGTTTTTCTAAATGTTAATACATCCATGTGTAATCAATAAATTAGCGATTCTAGCGTCTTCCTAACTGTCTTCAACTTTTCTCAATATGTCGTCGTTCTTACTGTTGTTTATTCTATCACATACTATTGTTTTAAGAGTGTCTTTAGACTCTGTTTCTTTAGGATTGACATGGTCTTAATGGCAACGTAAGTAGTTCGATTACTTTTTGTAACTACATAATCAAAATACTTTTTTCTGGAAAGGAAACTATAACATTGTATAACATAGTTTTCCATCAAATTCAGTGCACTCCAGTTTCTTCGTCTCATCACTATGCAACTTAATCTCTTGGTCTCTCCAAAACTTCCTTTATCTCTTTATTTTACTAGGATTGATTATAGTCTATGATGTTAGGAAATTTAGATCTTTCAATTTGCATTTGCAATCATAGAAGTCTCTCTGTTACTAATCTTGCATTTATCAAGAGCCTTACATAGTTTTAGATACTTGCATCTATTTTGTAGAGAAAGCAAAGCATTAATTGACTGGTCATTTCAGAACATATATATATACACAAATAAACTGACTCACTACAAATAAGCAACAGCAAACAAACATTAACATAAGAAATACTTAAAGCTAAAATTAGTTTGGATTTTTTCGGTTCATTTAAAGAGAATATTGAGCATAATTAGTTCATATTGAAAAAACTGATCATCCAATGTAAATGTCTAAGATGCAAATGAGATGTTTACTTCAATAGCAATTAATAATATAAAAGTCTAGCATTAGTATCCGAGAAGTTAGCAGGTGAATGGGGTGCTAATTGAAATTGTAATAATAACTATTATTATTATGATTATAATGACACAAAATTAGGGAAAGCGCAAAATTATTTTGCATAGAAAACAAAGAATAAAGACTCAGTATTTTTGATAAAGACATATTAACAACAGTTTTATCGCAAGATATCAGTAACACAATTATAAAATATGAAAAGTGACACAATAAGTATGCCAGATTAACATAATTTTGTACAAAATTAGTTGAGCTGAAAAAGGCAGTTATATTGAATTATTAGAGCTACTTAAAAAAGACAAGTAACTTATTGGGTCCCCCGAATTGATTGATTTTGATCTTGAAGGAAAGCGGCTTCTGCAAGATAAACCAACCTATCGCAAAACACGTAGAGCAATTCATTTGATGCAAGTCGCGTAACTTCAAGAAATGGGGATCGCAATTCGTAAGAAAATGACACACATGCAGCTATGTTTTGACACATTTTTTTCTAAGGAGTTTTTTTTTTAAAATTCCAGGAGTATGGTAAACCAATTTTTTTCTGAGTTTTTTTTTTTTTAATTCCAGAAGTATGGCTATCAACTAAAAAATTCAGAAAATAAGCTGGAAACATGGTAGGTTGATTGTGGTAATCAATTTACTGTAATGGATAAATATATTAGTATCGTAAATTTTTTCAAAAGAGCAAGTCGGCCAACAAGTTAGGTTTTATGAGATTTCTAGTTTTAATATCAGTCTTTTTTAAATCTTATGTGACTTAAAGTAGTTTGTTGGTTGCCAATGTAGTTTTAGAGCTAAGCAAAACACGCTCTGAATTTTTATAATATTTTAAAATTATGACTATTAGTGTATAACGCAGCTAAATAAAAAATTAATTGATCTCTTTTAGAGGATGCTTGCACTAGTTTCTTATATTTCAGCAATTCAGAATCTAGAAATAATTAATTAGTCAAGTTGGCTCTTGTTTTAGTATTAGGGTTACGAAGCTATGATTTTACTGCAAAACATAACTTCGGAACTCTAACATCAGCATAGTTTTGCATAGTTGTTAAATATAAGGTTTATTTAAAAAATTCCACTTAAAGATATTTCATTAAAAATATTTTCTGCTTATAATTTTTCTTCATTTTTATTATTATTCGAGTTCTTCACGAAAAAAATCACTCGAATTTATTTTGCTATGTTTATGGTGAATATTTTCACTAATAAATTAGAAAAACTTTTACAGGTATTGCTTAATGTCAAAATTTTAGGCACCGCCGATTCGGTTCGTAAAATCCGCAAAAAGCTAATCAGAGTTATTTTGCGGATTAAAACAGTCAGTTCGTAAAAACTTTTCGGATTAATAATCCAAAAACTAAATTACGAACCACTAGCGAATTTTTTTTTTTTGCGGATTCACTTCGCTGTTCGGATTATCAATCCGAAAAGTTTTTACGAACCACTAGCGAATTTTTTTTTTTTGCGGATTCTCTTTGCTGTTCGGATTATTAATCCGAAAAATTTTTACAAATCAATTTAACTTTAATTCGCTTAGCGAATTATACGAATCGCGTTCCGTTCGCGTCACCATTTTTTTTTGTGGATCGAATTCCTTTGCGAATTATTTCGCTTTGCGGATTGCTTCAATTAGTGGATTGATCTGATAAAATTTATATTGTTATATTTCTTCTACTTAAATGTTAACAGAAATAAAAATAGAAATAGAGATAAAAACTAGTTTGAAAAATTGTTACGTTCGTTTCAATAATTAAGGCAAATAATTAGTTCTTTTATTGAAAACTTTATGCATGCCTCTAAAATATCATTTATTGTTAAGACGAACATTAAGGAAAATTTTCAAATAACTTAATAAATAGTTAGTTCTTTTTCGGAAACTGTTTGTATGCATCAAAAACACGTTTTATTAAGGCAAATATTAAGGAAATATTGAGGCAAATATTTCAATAAAAAGTCCGTAAACCAAAAATGTGATTTGATCCGTGTTTTCGAATTTTTAATCCGAAAAGTAATCCTTATTAACAATCTGATCCGTTTTTGTGGATTTTAAATTCAATAAATAATCCGAAATATTCGTCCGATCCGATATGGCAAACTTAATCCGATTCGTTTCTTTTTTTTTTATTTCACTTTTTTTTTCTTTTCAGATGCCTAAGCTGTCTAACATTTGGGAATTCTTCAACAATGTGGAGGAAAACAAGGCAAAATGCAAGGCATGTGGCAAAATATACTTAATCAATAAAGGCACCACAAGTCCTTTAAGGAACCATTTGAAAAGAGTCCATTTGAATTTATATAAACAATTAGATAGGAAAGACAAGCAAAAATCAACAATACCAGACATTTTTGATGCGCTTGCCTCTGAAGACTCAGATTTTGAACAAACACAAGAAAGAGGAAAAAAGAGGAGATGTCCACAGACACAAAAAGATACACCAACATCGCCACAGCCTGGACCAAGTGGAACTTGTGGCACTTCCAACACACAGATACGGCAAGGCAGAAAACAGGCTACCAAACCTGAATGGGAAGTTACTGACATCAATCAAATAAGAACTGTTGTTGACATTACTAAATGGGTGATTGAGGACACTCAACCATTTTCTATTGTAGAAACTGACGCATTCACCCGGATGATGAAAACTGCAACCAACGGTCGATTCAGAGCCATTACAGCAAAGAATATATCTACAAAATACATTCCTCTCCTTTTTAAATTCATCAAGGAACAAGTAAAAGACATTTTCAATACAGACAAGTCAAATCTTGATGGAGTGGCCTTTACATCCGACGTGTGGACCACTGATCATACCAATTTGTCTTTCATGAGCCTTACACTCCACTATATAGATTCAAAGTTCAAATTAAAGCGCTTCTTGGTGGAAATGTCCTACTTCCCCGAACAACATACTGGCGACAATATTGCCAAGAAGCTCAATGAATCTGTCAACAAACTTGAACTTGACTTTGAAGTCAAAACCTGGATAACAGTCGACGGTGCAGCTAATGTCCAAGCAGGTGTTAGAAAATCAATTGGGGTTCAAAGTGCAATTTGGTGTGTCGACCATCGTCTAAATCTAGTTATCAGTGGTGCTATCGATGATAAAAGATGTCCAAAATGGTCAATTCTCAACCACAAAATAACAAAATTAGTAGGTCACTTCAACCAGTCCTCTCAAAAAGCTATGACTTTAGTTAATGCTGCCAAAGCCTTAAATAACTCCAGAACGAAGTTAGTACAGAGATGCCCCACAAGATGGAACTCTGACCTCAATCAAATGGAGTCTGTGGTGGATCTTCTTCCGGCGATTCATTCTTTAAATAATCCGAACCCTACTGTTTATGGAGGTTGTAAGTTGACAAATCTTTTACTACAGATGATGAAGTGGAATCTATTCAATCTGGCTTCTCAAAAACTGTAAGACATTTACCAACAGATGATGAAGTGGAATCTATTTATCCGGCTTCTGAGAGGCTTCTCAGAATTCTCTGAGAAATGCAGCAGCGAAAAGAATGTTAGCATCTGTTCCGTTATTAATTACCTAAACAACATCAGAGGAAGCTGAGCAAGGGAGATGATCAAGCCAAAAACCGAGGTGTCATCAGAGCTTGCTCACTACTTCAATGAAGATCTAAACAAAAGATTCGAAGGGTAGTTGATGAATATTGAATTCTCTATAGCTCATTTTTTAGATCCTTACAGCAAGGGCATGTGCTTTGTGGATGAGGGGGAAAAATTTGAAGTAGTCAAAACTGCAGTAAAAAAAGCTATGGAAGAACTGTCAAAAAAAGAATCTTTGGCTAGCCAAAGCACTCCTTCCCCTTCACTGTTGGATGATGAAGATGATGACGACTTTGATTTCACTGAACAACTGAGGAAGAAAGTGTTTGGTGCAGGTTACATTAATCCTGGAGGTGAAACAAGCACCAAGAAAGCTATTTCTGCTGAAATTGAGGGGTATTTAAATTCAAAACCAGTTCCAGCAAATACAAATGTACTGGAATTCTGGAAACAAAACCAGTATATTTACCCAATAATGTCAAGGCTGGCCAGAAAAACCCTCTGTATACCTGCTGCATCATCAACATCTGAAAGAGTTTTCTCAACAGCAGGGAGTATATACAGCTCTAGAAGAACCAATCTTTCAATCTCAAAGGTTGAGATGTTGGTATATGTGAAAGAAAACACTAAGCAACTCAGTAAAATTCAAGACATTGTGTGGCCAGGAAATGAATTTGGAAAATGACTAACTTTCAGTGTGATTTTGACTTTTTTTATTTCTTAACAAGGAAATCATTTCGTTTCATTATATATTTGAATATTATAAATAAATAAAAATGAATCTTATTTCAAAAGCATTTTTTATTCTGAATCCGTATAAATCCGTAAAAATAATATCGGTTCGGATTCCAGTTCGAAAAAAATTTTTCGAATTGCAATCCGATCCGAAAGTATCGAATCGGATTGCAATCCGAAAAAATAATCCGAAAAAATTTTAACGAATTATTTTCCGATGCATTATTTTCGGATCAAATCAATCCGTAAGTAATTTGAACCGTTTCGCATAGATAATTCGATGCACAATCCGCAAACCGATAAACAGTAACGAATCGGCGGTCTCTACAAAATTTTGTGAAAATGATATCATTTTAATGTTTGAATTGTTGCCGTTCTCTCAATTATTTTCATTTTTACTCTTCAATATTATATGAAGAATGATTACTATTATTTTATTTTAATGCCATCAAAGTTGTTTTGCTGTATGTAATATATGTGGACCTTAATCAATTTTATTTTTTGCAAAATTTACTGAGGCTTACATATTGTTAAACAAATTGTTCTAAAAAAATTGTGTTTAAATAAAAATTTTTGACTGATTGTTTATTACAAATATACTTTAGCTACATATACAAAAACTACACCAAGTATCAGCGAGTTCTTGAACGAATGTAAGAAAGGGTGTTAACCTGGGACTTAGAACAATCTGCGTTATTGAGTACAGAGAGCAACTTTCTCTGGTATTGTATTTCTGCATTCTAAAAATGACAATACTACGATGTTAGAGGATCTTTATTGAAGGAGCCATCAGTATTAAATAGGTATGGCCACGATAATACTGCCTCGATGTTTTCAAACATTTTCAAAAATACAAAGTCTATACTAAAAATTTGTATTTCGTGGTGATATTTTTCAGAATATTTTTGGTGATACAAAATGCAAGCAATTATGACTTTTAAACAAAAGCATTATGCTTATAAACAAAAGCAATTTTTTAAAAACTTTTAGAATTAAGAATTGCTAGCTGCATGTAACGATTTTGAAATAATAAAAAAAACGAAAATAGCATATTTAGGTAAAACTTATTATAATAAACTTAACGCTCTTTTGGTTTATTTATTTGGTTGAATTTTAATAGAATATACATTTCAATAGGTTATCGTGGCTATACACTTTTTAATATTTAAATGAAAACACGTACCTGCATATCTTTAAATTCTTTCCTGGCTTCTAAAATTCCCTTTTCTTTCTTTTGTCTTTCATATTCTATCTGTTTCAAAAGATCGTTATGATATTTTCTATTTTCGTTTCGAACCCGATTGATTCTCTCATTTTTTAACAGCTTATATTCTTCTATGTTTTTTTGAATTTCATGTCTCTCAACCAGTTTTTCTTCCTGCTTTTGCTTTAACAACATTTCTTTAAATAAAGAAAATAGAGTCACCAAAAGAGTGCAGAGCCAATTGGTATTTAAAAGTACTTTTACAGACTTTTAAATATATTTTGACTCCGCACTCATAAATGACACTGATATTTCTGGTAAGAACGCCAAAAATAAAAGATAATAGGTCAAGCTAAAGGAAATAAAGTAAGAGCTGAATGCCGCATAAAATTAAACGTTCTTAACAAAATTATTAAAAAAACCAAATAAATAAAGAAAGTCTCATCTTTACTTCTTTCCTGAACTTGCATTTGTCTCGTTTTTAATACGTCATCCATCAATATTTTCCGAACATCTTTTTCTTTACCAATTCTCTCATCTTTTTTTTTCAATTGCTTTTCAACTTCTTCAATGATATGCTGCTCAATAAGCTTGTCATGTTGAAGCTTTTGATGGCGAGTTTTTTCAATATAATCCATAAAACAATTCATTTCGTTGCAATGCTGTCTCTAAAAATACTAATCATTTAAATCTCATAGGTAATATATCCAGGCCTTACAAATAAACAAAAGTAGTATCAAATCGATATATGTTTGCAGAGTTTCCTACTATAAAGTAAAACACTTGAGTAGATACCATGTTATAAAACTGAAAACATTTCCACAACAAAGAGCAAAGATTAAATAAAATTACGAAAATACTTTTTTCACTTGGTCTTGGATTGTTTGCTTTTGTAAATCTTCATTAAAGGCATTTTGAATTGACATATCCAAAGCCATATCTTTTTGTTTTACAATTGCCTAAAATAATCTTTTATTTACATTTACTGTTCAGCAGTCACATGCAAAAACAACATTTAGTTTTAAAGACATTTTGTTTTACAATTAGCAAAACAGCAAACTATGTTCATAAATATAAAGATGGTAAAATAAAAATAAAAATTGTAGCACAATGTAGCAGCTAATCTAACTTCATTTTTTTTTTTTAATTTCAATAGTAAATCTTGTTCTTTTTGTGTGGCTAAACATTTTGCTTGCATATGCTTTTTCCACAGATTTTCTTGTTCCTTTTGATCAAATGCTTCTTTTCCCTAAAATAAAGCATAATTGTAATATACTGCACACAGTATGTTACAATGATAACTAAATGATAACTAAAAAAAAACTAGCTAGTGATGGTTTTATTTATGTTTCATTTTTGTAAGATTATTTCAGTCAATGTTTATGTGGATAAAATTAAAGAGAAATTCTTTTAATTTAAAACATTTACGACCACTAAGTTCTTAAGTCAAACATGGTTTAGCTGTATTTTTTAAAACAACTTTGTAATAGAATGAAATAGAAGAAATAATTCTCGTTTATGTTTTTCTATTCAACATTTTAAAGAAATTCATACATAAGCAAAGTACTATACCAGCAAATGTTTCTCATGCTGCTTCATTTTCCTTTCTTCTTGACGTTGACTTTCAGATGCTTGGCATTGCATATTCAAAACCTAAATACAAAAAATATTTATTTCTGAAAACAATCAGAAAAAAGAAATTTATGTGTGAAACTATATTATACTGTATTTAAGTTTATTATTCACAAGCACTTTTATTTAATACAAACTATAAAAACACTTTTAAATCATCAAAACATCATACACAAGTACAAATAAGCACTTAAAAAATAAATGTTAAGAGTTGTTGCTATATCTACTTCTTTCTTACACACAGTAAATTTAAACCTAGAGAATTTGTTAATATTACCTCTACAATGGATCTATTTATTTCAGCCTTTCGTTTAGCTTCTATTTCTTCACAACAGGCTTTATATTTTATATCTCTCTGCCACATTTCTGCAAAGTAGTGCTCCAACTCTGCTTCTCTTTTTAATTTTTCTGCTTTAATCAAAAGTTGTTCGTTTCGATCTTCAAATATTTTATTGTGCACTTGCTTGCTTATCAGTGTACGAAGATCATCGCACTCTTCCCTTATTAACCCAAAAAATAATCACCATAACAATCATCAAATTTAAAAAGAAAAACATCTCTCACAACACTATATTCACTTTTTTGAAACTCTTACCTATAACTCTTAACCAATTAAATTCTGGTAAAGATTTATATCAACAAACAATTTATTATTATCTATAAACCTAAACTTCTGATGCATTTTCTCTGAAACAAATTGTTTTCTTTCAGTTTCTCGCTTTTCCTTTAGAAACTGTAACCTTTCTTTCATAACACTTTGTTTAATTTTGTATTCTTTCTCCATAGAATCTATTTCCAAATAGTATTGCTTCTCCTCAGCTGAAATCATTTCTCTCAATCTGAAAAAAAAGGGTTAATAAAGTAATAAGCTTCTGAATTTTTTAGAAGAAAGCATACTGAATGTTAAAAAAAATAAAAACGTTTTTAGTAAGGCAATAGTTTGGGGTAATTCCATGTAGAAGTAGGACAGTCATTCCACCCACACTCAGATTTTCATTAAATTTTAATCATTGGTACCTATCAATGAAACATGGAAAAATGCTAGCTCCCAACTCCAAGTGGTTCAAAAGTTATGATGTTTTGAAATTTAGCTTAAAAAGCCATACTTTTTGTCCACGTCTACCATGATGGGTTTTATATCATCAACTTTTTTTAAATAATATAATTTCTAGCAGAAGAAAACAGCTGAAAAAGAGTACCTAACTATTTTTGAGGTTGCTGAATCCAAATATGTAGAGAAAATAACACAAACAAAATTTTTTGACAATCATTTCTTGATTTTAAAAAGGCTAAGACATTTTCTTACCATCGGTTACACTTTCACTAATTCCTGGAGTTGCCTAACTTTCATGGGGTTGGATTTTTTACAGATAAAAGAAGAGGTGTACACCACCTTAACATAAAAGATGGTTTTGGTAATTGGAATCATTATAAAGGTATGCTATTTTGAACTTTAGACTGAAAATGCCATTTTTTGGGCCCATATTCTCCATTATGGATATTTTAGTGGTACCTTTTCCTGAATAATTCAAGTTATACTCGAAGACATCAGCTGAAAACTGGTATCTGACCATTTTTGAGGGTAGTGAATCGAAAGATAAAAAGAAAATAAAACAATTCAAAGTTGCAGAATGTTACAAGTTTAAAAATAGATTTTGTTTTTATCAAGATAATTTTAGTTGTCTGAATAGTTATGTAAAGTCAGTTATGATATATTAGGCCTAAAAATTATTTCAGCTTTTATAATTCTGCTGCGACAATTATAAAAATAATTGTAAATATGTGTTGGTTTTTATGGCATTTTTGAGGGATATTGTCTGGTGTAAAAGGAGAAGAAAATTTGTAAAAATAGATTTTTGCTGCAAGAGAATATTGTTGTCATCTCATCAATGTGTTGAGAGAAAACTGCAATTTTAGATTAAATAGTTACTGAAAAACTACATTTTTAGATTAAATAATTACTGAGTCTTATTTGTATGTTCATTATCTTCATAATGGCAAACAGTCAACAGTGCTCGATTAAAATTCATTTAGGAAGTGAATGTCATCTGATAACATACACACCCTTGCTTGGAATTGAATGCTTTGAAGACCTTCTTGATGATGATAGATAGATATTAATGTGGAGGACTGGGCTATCAATAATCAATGTCAAATCAACAACTTGTCTCCATTATAAACGTGTTCACAAAGTTACACATTGTTGCAATCCATTTAATGCTCATAAAAAAGCTAGGAGAGGTACTTATTGCAGTTCTTTTTTTCTTAAATTTGCATTTACAAATTATTTCAGCTAACATTTTAAAGTTTAACATTAGGCATCAAAACATCTCTTTTCATTTTAGATGTCTTTTTTATATATTTTTTTATAGAAAACATTTTATTCTACAGGCAGTCTTTGTGAAATCAACTTGGACACAGCAAGGTCACTATGCAGTAAAGGCAAAGTCATAGTACCAGGTAAAAAGCTTTGTTCACAATTCAGATATAAATTAGCATTAGGTGAAGAATCAGAAGTGGACGAGATGAAAATTGAAGATTATATACAGAAAGAGATTATCCTAGAGTCAACAAGATTTTGAACCATTCGGAGTTGGGAGCTCCAATTTTGCATTTTTTTATGATTTATTAATAGGTATCACTGGTTAAAATTTAATGAAAATCTGAGGGGTGGGTGGAAAATTTTGATTTTTTGTCCTACTTTTACAAAGAATTACCCTTTGAGAATTTTTTAAAGCCTATGCACATAAAGTAAAATAGCTAAGATATCTTATTGATTACTCAATTTATTAGCAGGGTCTCAGGATAATGAGATGAAAACTATTTAGAAAACAGTGACATTAAAACTACTTTAATATTGGACATATTTCAAATAGTTCTAACAACTAGCAGCTGAAAATATTTTAAAACTTTTATTATTTCTTTTCAAATTTACTATATTAAAATGTTGTATACTTTTCTTTCCTAACTTCTAAGGCCTGTTTTTCTTTATGAAAATGCTTTTCAACTTTTCTCATAATACAATTCTTTTCAATAAGCTCGTCAGTACTCATCTCCCAAGCTGACTAAAGAAAAAAAAATCATAATTATCATCAGTAATATGGTTGGCAGAAAATAAAACACAATTTTGATCTACTTTTTTTAAAGTGGATTGAGGTAATAAATAATATCAAGTCAAAAATTGAAAATATCAATATTGTACATCATAAAACACATAACTGCAGAATGATATTTTTAGAAAAAGAACTTGAAAAGAAAAACATTAGCTATTTCAATTTCATATAAAAGTCTGTAAAAAGCTATGCTGAGTTTTGAAAACCCTATGCTTTCTTGGATCTTTAATCCAAAGAATATATTTCAAAAAAGTTGATATTAATTGCAATAGTGATCCAGAAAAATTTTGAATGAATTGTTCAAATATACAAACAAAAACAAAACTTTTACTTTGAACTTGCTTAAGTTTTGGTATTTAGTTTCTGCAACTGATTGATTTCTTAAATCTTCTTTTTTTCGTTGTTCAAGAATCAAATGTTCAGCAGGTTGCTTATTTTTTGATCTTGCGAGCTAAAGGAAATTTCATAAAACAGATATTTAATTGGATTTTAGAATGAAAGGTGTAATAGCAAACAAAAAGACTTTAAAGTCTAAAACTTTGCTTATTACCATTCTTTGCTTCTTTAATCACAAAAGTAAAAAATGGTATTTCAAGTGTAACTATATTGTTTCCTTTGATATAATATTTTTTATTATGTGGCTTCTATTGGTGATGATTGGTAGGCCTTTTTTACAAGGATAAAAATCTGTTTTAATTCTGAAGCAAATTAGTAACTATAACTAGCCTGGATACCTAAAATTTAAATTTTTGCTTATTTCAATTTCACATTTATGATATTAAATGTTTTGTTTGTTGCTGTTACTTTTCATTTGCTTGATTCTTTTGTAATAACTTGTAGCTATATATAACTTTTTTGTACAAAAATACATACATTATTTTGTTTATATGTATATACATATAAATGTATATATATATATATATATATATATATATATATATATATATATATATATATATATATATATATATATACACTTTTTTTTTTATTTTTACTTAAAAATCATTTAAGAGATATTTTTAAATGCAATTTTTAAATATTTAAATATTTTATAACAATAACAATTTTAACAAAGAAATATAAAAAATGTAATAAGTTAATATAAAGTTATCAATAAGCTAACTTAAACTAGAATTTTCTTTACACACACACACAGACAAACACACACACACACACACAAACACACACATAAATGTGCATATATATATATATATATATATATATATATATATATATATATATATATATATATATATATATATATATATATATATATATATATATATATATATATATATAATATTATATTAGATATATATATAAACTTCAATAACTTTTGTGTTTATAAGATTGTTATAAACATTTTTTATTGCAAATAATGAAACAGCTAACAAGCCCAGTGACCTAGATATGAAGAAGAAAGTACAAAAAAAAAAAAAAAAAAAAAAACATTTGAAATTTAACTTTTGAATGTTTATTTTAAAACACATAAATCAGACTTTTATAAGAAATAAAATATATATAAAATAAATATTTATATAAACATATTTACAAAACAAAATTTATAAGATATAAATAAACATATAAATAAACAAAATCTTACTATTGCCACACTGTGTGGCGTTGGACCAGTAAACTCACGATGCCTCTGCAAAATTTTAGACATTTCTAAAAATTATTACGTTTATAAATTTAAATGTTATTAAATTAAATAAAAGCCAATAGTATACAATTACACAATACAGAATATAGTTGAGAGATTTGTTAACCATATTTATTTATGTACAATAGCAATGAGCCGGTTGCTAACGAGGATAGTTGCATGTCTACATTGTTGTCGTAAATTAACGCATGCGTAATATCGGTAGACTAAAGTAAAATACTAAATTTCTATGGATTCCTAATCAATTTCTTCTAATTTATATCTTTTTAATTTATCTCACTGGACTTATCCTATTTTAAAAATTTTTTTTAAAAAGTTGAGAATAAAAGTAACTTTTTAATTTCTGATCCTTATAATATCAAAGAGAAATTTTGGTAAAACAATGTGTGTGTAAAATGATGTAAATGATGTGTTTGTTTCTTGGAGTAAGTTATGGTGATATATTAACATATTTAGTTGAATTACCTTATTTTTATACAGCAGAAAAAAGTTTAAGAACATGATGCTTTTTATTACTATTATTATTATTATTATTGATTTAAAGAGTCTGAGAATAGAACAATGTATGATAAATATTCATGTAAAGTCTATTGCTTATGTCAAAAAGCATAATTTAAACCAATGATTCCATTTAGCAATTAGCTGCATGTAAGAATAGGTTCATTTTACATGTGTTGGAGTTAAACAAAAAACCCTAAAAGAAAGTCGTATTGTCCTCGCTGCCTAAATACAAAAAAAAAAGTTTTAAATTTAACATCTTGCGCAATTTATATAATAATGGATGGGTAATTAACATATATTTTTCTTACTCAAAATATATATTTGTTTAATTTTATTTATAATTTAAATAAAACAATTCTTTTTTTTCGAGAAAAAAGAAAAGTTACTTTTAAAAAAAAAAAAAAAGGAGAATAGTTTACAACTTCTTAACTATAAAAAAATTTTCTTAAATAACAATCTGTTACTATACACTTTTCCATTATAAAAGGAAAATGTTTGGTAATAGATAAGAAAAAATACTTTAGTAAATATTTACTAATGCACAGATTAGTATCAAGTACCATTTAAGAAAGTAAGGTTTTATAGGAATCATATTTAAACTTCTTTAGTTTTCAAATTAATTGCTCAACATGTATTCTTAAGTAAGACAACTTTCTAAACTCCTTAACTTCTTTAGTAAATAACTGTTTTTTTCCTTTTGTAACTAAAGATTTCACAAAAATGCATCTTTTGATGCCATTTCCTCTTCAATAAAAAAACCCTCTATCAGCTAGGATGCTGTCTCCATATTCTGCAAAATCTAAAAAAATCTGATTTCTTAGTTTTTGAAAAAAATTACAATTAAGTCAGATTTCTTAGTTTTTATAGGATTTGGAAAAAAATTCTTTTACTCTAACCAGTACAATCAATTATTACATTATTTCTTAAAATGCTAAAACTGTAATGGAAGATTCTGTTTTAATGCTGTTTGTAAAGGCCATGTATTTAGAAATCTTACTCTTTTATCTAAATCAAATTTTTGATTAATATTTTCTTTGCTGAGGTTAAATGATAAGAGAGATCTCCATTCAATAGATAATTGTAATTTAGATAATTGTATAATAATTGTAATTTCATCAAAAGTAAGAAAATATGATTTTTCATGTCTTTTCGTGTGACGTCATATATGAAAAGCGAAAGAATCCAATACAATATCTTTTCATTTTTTAGACCCACCATGAAGTTTAACTTCCTGAGTTTAGTTTCATTGAATGAAAATCACTTGCTTTTTTTTTTTCAATTTTCAATGGCAAGGAATTAGTTTTTGATTACCTGTAGTTGAAATCTCAAAGCATTTATATTTAATACTACACCTGATATAATATGGAGACTGTAAATACGAGAGTTGTCTTCTTTATTTTTGCCCATTTATCTCGTTTTAGTATACTTATCCATAAATTCCTCCTTCCTTTTTCCTTTTCTGTTATGTACTATATGAAGTACGGTAAAAACCTAAAAAATCTCATCCTTTTCCTACTTGAGCAACCAAAGATACGACGAGATACAGGCATTATTTGTCTATAATGTTTTGCTTATTTATTTTTGTACCAATAATTGCACATGGGTTAAGCGCGCAAGTTTGAGCTGTTCTTTTCCTAATATTAAATACTGCGTGTCAATCAAATTTTTACTGGGCTTCCTTAACTTCTGATTGTTTATCCATATCTGGATTGTTTTCTGAAAATCCAAAAAACGGATTGTTTTAAGGAATAAAATCTTTTTTTTTTCAAAAACGATAAATTAAGTTATTAAGTATATTAATAAATATTACTATTTCAGAATCTTTTTCACCAGATTTTATTGTAAATGTATTAGTTTTTAGTTATCGAATATAATTAAGATATTTTAACAAAAAATTTACTTTTAAGGAGTTTTTTTTTCTGCGTTAAACTGGTCCCAAAATGCAATAGGAATAATAAAAAAAAAATTAGATCAGCTTTGGGGGCATCCATAAAGTACGTACGCGGGTATGGGGGGAGGGGGGGGGGTTTCCAAATAACGTACAAATGCGTACAAGGGGAGGGGGAGTGTTCAAGACAGCGAGTACGTACGCGGTTTGACTATCTTTCTCAGGAATTATTTTTTAAAGTTGATCTGCATAAAAAGCAACGAACTTTTCGAATGTAAAAAATCTTTTTTTTAAATTACGCAACCTGGTTTTTATCTTTTCAATTAAAACGTTACAACAAGTTACTTTTTTATTATTTTAAATTAATATTTTATTATTAATTTTTTATTAACGATGTACTACTTCAAACTATTATTAAAGTTTAAATGTATTTTTTCTGATTATAAAAAACAAATATTTTTAAAAACAACAATTTTAATGCTAATAAAGACTAGCACCTTTCATTGCGAAATGTAACTGCAATTAATTTGAGTCGAGTTATTTTTTTACGTTCTTCGCTTTAACGACACTGAATCCTATGATGAAATCGTTTATTTCCAAATAAACAAAAACTTTTATCTTTCTAATCGAATAATTGAAAACGTTGCAACAAAAAGAAACTGCTTACTCCCAAGATGTCGAACGAATTTGTTGGAAACGAGGAAAAGTATCTTCAACTCCTTGAGTTATATAAGAAAGCATATTCAACACTTGAAAAACAAAAGCAGTATCAGCACGCACAGTAGTTGTGGAAAATAGTAAAATATGATCAGTCTTTGTATGAAAAAAAAGTAAACGAATTAAAAGTGAAAGCAAAAAAGTCAAAAGGATCAATCATGTCATTCTGAGGAAATGCTTTATCACCGCCTAGCAAAAAGAAAAAAGATATCCATCCAGTGCCGTCTTCGTCGAATAAATTACAAAGTTTTCCGAACGCAACTACGACAGAACCTGAAAAAATTGAACTTAGTAAGCCATTTTTTGTAATAATTTACAAACTTTTTCTCTCATGATTTTCTATATATTGAATTCAACCGAATTGGTAATTAAACTACATTGTACGACTATATTGCAATTGCATAGTTTTATTCATCATAATTGGACAACTTGACCATTTTCTCTACATCCAATCTCTATAACTATCAAGAATTTATAATAGTTTATTTTTGATAATTTCCTAATTTAGATTTAACATCAAACGAGAAGGAAAGAGCAAATCCGGCGCAAGTTAAAAGTCGGAAGAAAATCTCAGATCTTGAATCACAGCTTTCATCCTTGATAATCTTACGCGATTCTGGTTTGTCTACTGTAACGAGGAAACAATTAGACAATGTGAAATAAAGCATAAGAAGAGAAAAAACAAACTTGGACAGGTAAATGTTAAGAGATATATCGAATAGAGCTAAGAAGTATAGACAGACGTCTTGGCCATAAAAACCAAACTTTTAAGCAGGCAGTAACTTTCAAAATTTTGTTTTTTAAATTGTCAATAAGAACTTCTAATTGAGGATTTACAAAGTTTGCAGAATCCAGAAAACCTTAAGTATAGAAGGTTTTATAACGGAATCAAAGATTTATGTAATATTTTGTTTTCAGATTAATTCGTGAATCGGCACGACAAAGAAAACGGAGACAAAAACTTAAAGAGGGCATCGAAACAGTTTGTCAAAACAACCCTGAAGTATCAAGTGCTTTGAAACAGTTTATGCGAAACCATCCTGGACGACCACGGCTCGAAATTGATCAACCAGAACTTTTATCAACAATCATAAAAGTTGTGCAAAATTCATCAGCAGCAGATGAGCGTCGAAGAACAGAATGTCTTCGCAGTGTCTCCACTTTGGATGATCTTCAGAAAGAGCTGACGAAAATAGGCTTCAACTTGAGTAGAAGTGGTTTGTACCTTCGTCTTTTACCACGACGTGAAAACACTCATGAAGGAAAAAAGCATGTAAAAACAGTTCCTGTGAAGCTACTACGTCCAGAAAATTCACTGCGAAAAAGAAATGATGGTAGAATGTTTGCCAAATCTTCTATTGATGACATGTTTGAAGTTTGTAAATTGTTTGGACCAAAAGCTGTGCTTTTCATGTCCAATGATGAAAAAGCCAGGGTACCGTTGGGTCTTACTGCTGCAAGCCTTCAAGTGCCGTTGCTGATGCATATGGAATACATGGTCAAACTTATTGATCATGACTTTGTCGTTGGCCCACAGCACAAGTTAATCCCATCGGTGTATGGCATATGCGAAGTTAACAATAATGGAAATGTATCCTACAGTGAAGACACTTTCATACGCATAAGAAGTGGGAAACACGATACATCGAATGCTTTTACACATGCTTTTGATGTTAGGGAGCTTTTTGAAACCAAGACGGTTAGACGTAAACCAATTATGTTAATGGAGACTGATGGAGCTCAAGATGAGGCACCGCGCTTCCCTAAAACGTTAGCAGCTGCTGTTGATCTCTTCCGCTTGCTGGATTTAGATGGCTTGCTTCACGGTGTGAATGCAGCTGGGCTTTCAGCCTTCAACCCCATTGAAAGAAGAATGGCACCTCTTTCTCATGATTTGGCTGGAATAGTTCTTCCCCATGATTATTTTGGCGATCACCTTGATTCTTCTGGGAAGACAATCAACCAAGAACTGGAGGTAGAAAATTTTCAAAAAGCGGCTGACGTTTTATCCCAAGTTTGGGAGAAAACCGTCATCGACGGTTACCTTGTTAATTGCCGGGCAGTACCAGTTGGAAAAGCATATAAACCGCCGAATCCTGATCCTGTTTGGGTAGAGAAACATTGCCAGCAATCGCGATACTGTCTACAAACTGTGAAATGCCAGGACAAGTTATGTTGTTCATCGTTTGAAACAAATTGGCTGAATACCATCCCCCAACGTTTCATTCCATTTCCGGCCATCTACGAGTACTGCGAGAATGGTTACAAAGCGATGGAACCGTCTCGATATTTTAAAAACATATCAAACCATTCAAACTTGGCACCTCTGATGCATAAGCTTTTGCTACAAGATATACCTACAGAAGGCTTAAAGTACAAAATTATACCATTTGATCTGTATTGTCCTTCATTGGAAAAAAAGCTTTTAAACGGAATTTGCGACAAATGCAATAAATACTGGCCGAGCGAGGCAGCAATGAAACGGCACAAGAAAGCACATAAAAAACAAAAAATAAAGAATGATATGGAGAGTGATTTAAGTGAAAGTGAAGAAGTCAGTAAGGAGATTACTAATGAAAGATTAGAAGTAGAGTTCATGCCTGTTTTCCATAACATTTTCAATTTATTTAAGTCACCATTTATGGAAATATAAATAGCTAAATTGATCTTTTTTGTATTTAATGATTTGAAAACTTTTTTTTTTTTTGGGGGGGGGAGGTCATACTTTTTTAATAAATAACGCGTACGTACGCAGAGAGGGAGGGGGTGTTAAAAGCGTACAAGTGCGTACAAGGGGGGAGGGGGTCCAAAAGCATTGGTTTTACTGCGTACGTACTTTATGGACGTCCCCTTTAGAGACTGGCCAACCGTCCTATGTGATCATTTTATTCGTTAATATCGATTATTTCGATTAATGATCAAAAAAAAAACCAAACGATTAAAAAGTTAATTAGAGCGAGTTTTCTATAAACGATCGCGGGACAAGAGAGCGTCTAAATGATTAAAACGATTAATATTCATGAAATTTGATTTTTAATCGATTTGATTTTTTTAATTAAGGTAGCTGCAATAACTCGATTAAATTATTGTTCAGTTTACTTTTGAGGATGTCCTTGCTGAGAGTTTGAATGATATTTTAGACTCTGAACCTTCTTCTGCCACAAATTCTGACTCAACCAATCCTGGAAGAAGCTCAGATTTAAATGAACTTGAAGATAATGCTTTGGCAGAGTAGCCAACACGACAGCCTTCAAAAAAGAGGAAAAATTCCTAAATCATCTGAAGCCTTGCCTCTTAAACAAACCAACAAAAATAGCTAAGCTAATTGAGAGACTTTTTGTTTGCCATCTTTTAATGTGTTCGTGATTTTTGTACAATAAATGTTAAAACAAAAATGTGTTTCATTGTGTTTTTCATTTTATGTATTTCTCTTAAAATAAAAAAAAATATTTTATCGAGTTTTTTATGAACAAGGAGTATTAGAAATTTAAAAAAACTAATTAGATTTAAAATGAATAAAATGACTAATTGTTAGACAATTTGATTAAAATGATTAATAGTTTACTCGAAACTGATTAAAACGGCCACACAACTTTAATCGAATTAATCATTAAATTTTTAATTTGGTTGGTCATTAATCGATAATCGAAAATCGCGGTTGTCCGCTCTCTAGTCCCCTTTCGGAAAACGCTTTTTTTTTTCTTTGTTTTCCGGAGTAGTAACAAGCTATTGTTCTAGAGAACATAAGTAAGTGGGTTTGGTTAATTGTTTTTCGTTAATATGCGATGTTGATTGAATCCATTGACGGTAAAATTTAGACCTACTGGAGATATAGACTGTTACAAATAACTCTCTCCACTATATGATATAATAACCAAAAAAGAATGCTGAGATGAGGGAAAGCAAAAATAATTTGACTGAAAATCCAAACTGTAAAGTTCGGTTGCTCGACGATTCGGAAATTTCATTTGATTTTAAGGTAAAAATAAAATGAATGTATACCTTAGTAGTCAAAAGTATATATATATATATATATATATATATATATATATATATATATATATATATATATATATATATATATATATATATATATATATATATATATATATATATATATATATATATATATATATATATATATATAATAGTAGAAGTACTAGTAGTAGTAGTAGAGTTTAATTTTTTGATTATAATGAGATATTGATTAATCTGTTCCTGAGGTGCAATAATAAGTAAGTTGTCTATGTAAGATTTAAGATTTGAATTTTTTTATAAAGGTTTTGATTATTTAAAGGTCACAAGATTGAAAACTTAAATATCTTTAGAAAAGATTGTGAAATTTTTTTTCTTTCAAAAATTGGTTATCTCACAGCAAGTAACATAATTAATGAAATATACTATTTACCATTGAGCAGTCCTCAACTTGCAGTTTAGATGTGGGTGAGCTGAGATAAAAGTTGTAGTTTTATACTCAAAGGTGACAGCTGCCCGGTTCTTTATACTTCCTTGTTAAATAAATAGTGTACCACATTAGGTAAATTTTTAAAATTACATATGGTTCTTTACTTATAGTGTTTTTCTTTAAAGAAAGGCTCACCAATTTATATTCAAAAAGTTGTTTAACAAAACAAATCATATCTAAGTTATTGTTTATCAGTTCATTGTTCTTTTTTCCCTAATTTTTAGAAAGAGACAATAGGATCAGGATTACTTGATTTTGTGTGCAACCATCTAAATCTGCTGGAAAAGGATTATTTTAGTCTACGATATGTTGATAATAATAAACAGAGAGTAAGGATTGGTTTTTTTAATTTTGCTTTTATTGAAAAAAAAGCTTTGCTTTAATCTGATACAGACAAACATTTTAAATACTACTAACTTGTAATAGGAATATTGTTAATAAATATTCCTTTTTCAGTAAATAAGTGTTAAGATCTAAGTAAATAATCATATTTTTTTGTTTAAATAGTTATAAATTACTTATATATACAAAAATTTCTTCATTTGAATTTTAACCGTAACCAATTAAAAATAATACAACATGAATTAAATAATTTTATATGGTACCTAACCACCTTTGTTATAAGTTATGAAATTTATTCAAAGAGGTTTTAAAAGATTGAAATTTGTGACAGTGTCTATTGTGTTCTTTTGAACCTTTCAAAAAATTTGTTTTGTATCAAGTTAGGCTAAAAGATCTCAATGAAACTTTTACATAAATTAGCAAGTTCTGGTTAATGGAGCCTATATTGCAGCAGATCTCTTATAATTGTTGCTGTGGTTAGCTGGCAAATCAACAACAGTTTCACCAAGACATTTGTGCTCAAATTAGTAGAGTTAATTAAGCCAGTAGTATTAGTAACTTCTTACTTGTTTCTTAGATTTTTGCCAATGAAAGACTACCATACATATATAAAAAAAAATTGGTTTCGGCTGAAAGAAAATTAAATTATTGATTTGATATTTAAAATTATGGGTTTTAATGGCAAAACCCATATTTAAAAGTATGGGTTTTAATATATGTTCTCATAAGTATTTGGAGGGCTGAAGGCTCTTGCTTCATAAAGTTCAATTCGTTAAATAATTTTTAAATAAAAAAACACTAAATTTATAGAAATGGAATGAAATTCAATTTTTTTGCTGCTTTTCCCCTAACTGCCACTGATTTTCTAATTCTCTGTTTTAAATGTATAGATAATATATTCTCAATAAGCAATAACTAGTTATTCAGCCATTATTGTTTATAATAATAACTATTTTAAAACTGATACAGCCACTTAATATTTTCTCACTCTAACTAATATTTATGACCTCTAATGAAAGTTCAACTAAAAATATAAAGTTCTTATTTCTAATTACATATATTTAATACTTTTTAATAATCCAAAGACAGTTATAAGTTTCAAAGCTGCTTCTTCAATATGTTTTTTTTCTTTATCGCTCCATTAAATCCTCTAAATCTTAAGAATTGTTACTGTATTAGGAACAGTACATACCTTACACAATAAAAGTCAATATTTAGTAATTATATAAATATATAAAAAATGTTTTCTTTTGCATCTAACATGTCAAGAACACCCATTAACTGGTTCCAGAAATATTCTCCTTTTACAGAAGCAGCAATCTTGATAATATCTTTTGATTGCTTGAATATCATGGTGAAAATATTCCTCTTTCTCTTAAATTAAAATGTTTCTAACATCTTTGAAAAATAGTTACTGACAATGTAAAAAAATGCATTTTAATAGACATCTTGTAATCAAATTGGCTATTTGAATCAATATACTTGTCTGGTTAAGTCAATATTGTTTTTTGGCTTTCTAATCTTGTTTCTAAAGAAATCATTTTAAGTGATGAAGTTTGCATTTTTTAGGTATTTCATCAAATTAAAAATCATTAACATTTTCTTGAGTTTCTATTAACACCAGGCTCTTAGTCTTTTTTATAAAGACTGTCACACAAAACTAATAATGATTAGATGTCATCTTTTATACCATCATCAAAGAATGCTAGTGCAAATGAGCTCCTTGAACAAACACCATAAATGTCCTAGGATTTTCCCAATCATATTATTAGAGGCTATTTAATTCTATTTCTTGTATTTGTCAATTTCCTTAAAAATCTCAAGATCAATACAAGTGATGGTACTGATTTTGCTCTAAAACATGCCAAAGTAACTGTGAAGCGACAGATGTCTGCTACACAATTCTCTTCTTATTTGGAAACTTGAATTCATCTCTAAACATTCAGATTTTTATATAGCCTTTACTATCCATTAAAAGTGATGCATCACAAACTGTTAGCTTTGTGACCACTTTGTAATAGAAAAAAGTGATATGTTCTTATATCAACCAAACTTCTTTCTTTAATGGTTCAGTTTATCATGGCATTCAGCCACAACTTGTTTTCTATTTTTGTGGTAGGTTTTGAAATCTTAGCACTATCCATCTCTTACAAGATAAAGTATTAATGTTACTGTTAAACCATCTGCTGACTTTATAGACAACTAAGTCTGCAGGATTCAATAAAACTAGTCTCAAATCTTATGTCTGTCATTTACAAATCTACCTTTGAATCTTCATTCTGCAATTAGCCAGAATGAAGGTTCAAGGACTTCAGTTTAATGCAACATTTATGCTAGATTTTTATGAATGATCATTTTAATAAGTTAAATATATGTTCAAAATCCAATTCTATATTGCACAAATTGATTATGGTAACCTGGCTGTAAGTAGTAAATAAATAAAAAAGCTAAGCTTTGAATATGATTAACATTTTTTTTTACATATAAGAAAAATATTTTGGTAACAAAAGTCAAATACCACTTAAATAGACACTTATTACTTTTTTTATTTTTAAAAGTACTACAATTGAATTACAGAATGTTAAAAAAACTAATTTTTAACAAATATTTCAATCAATGCAATTGAGATTTTCCTATTTTAAATAATCATTTGCTTTTTATTTACTCTTTAGCACTGGTTAAAACTAAATAAAGAAATTTTGAAGCAATTAAAAGGTTAGTTATATAGTATATATGTATATATAAATATGTATATATGTATAATGCAGTTGTGCACGCATTTATAGATAAACCTAATTTTAACCAGAAAAGCCTACATTTTACATAAAAAAAACAAATATTATTTAAGATATTGTTTTTAATATTTTTATTTCTGATATAAAAAAACATTAATTAATAGAAAAAAAAAAAAAAAAAAAAAAGAAAGCTTAATATCAATATTTTACTACAAGAAAAAAAAAAAAAATTTGGATTACAATAAAGCACTAAAAAAACTGTATGTATATATAGATGAATGCCAAATCAGTATTTGAAATAGCCACCATAGGCAACATAACAAGTTCTAATGTATTTTGGCGTCAATACAAAAAAAGTATATTACTACTCATTAAGGTTTTATTTCTTTTTTTTTCGTCAGATATGATCTTAAAAAACATAAGTTTTTATTACTATTACCATTTAAACTAGTTTGTTACTTAGTAATAAACTAACAAGCAGTACTAAAACTTCTTTCTGCTTCTATAGAAGATGGGGGAAGGCTAGGCATGGCGTTGTAAGTCTTTTATAAAACGCATAGTCTTTTTCCAGTGCTTTCAAATACTGACATTTCATGTTTAATACAAATCAAAATTTCTTGAGGGGATGAATTACAAGTTAGTTAATGAAGTTGTAGGTGATAGAATTTCTGCTTGTTCTTCAGCTTTAGTTTTTTCTCTCATTGGTTCCATATTAGAAGTGGATTTAAATTCAGATGCTACTTCTAATTCACTATTCCTTTGGTTATCCTAACATAGAAGCAAGCGTACATACATTTCTCTTGCTGTTTTAACAATATCATTTTTGTTTGGGTACTTTAAAAGATTACCTGGTGATTCTGAATCTGACTTATAGTAACCTGGATTATCTAACTGGCAAAGTAAACCAACAATATTACAATTTCTTCTTTTATTAATTCTCTCAGAGACAACAGTAAATAAATTTTGACTTTTATTAGTATTTTGCTCTTTAAGATTAAAAACAAAATAATTTTTTTAGATTTTATCAGATTACAATATGAAGTCCCTGAACAATATCAGAGATCTGTTTTATTTCTTCTTCTTTTAAAATCAAATCAGTTCTGGATATATCCACAAGAGCTTTTCCAATAGCACTTTTTAATTCCAAGAATCGTTTTAACATACTGAATTGAGAAGTCCATCCTGTTTTAATATCAGAATAAACTTAAGCTCTTTTCCTAAATCGGCTTTACAAATGTTTTGAAGAATATCATTTTTAAGTGGTGATTTTCTAAACATTTTGACTTTTTTTACGAACCTTTGATATAAGAATGCCATAGTCCTCAATAAACTGGGTTCCCTCATAAACAAAACTATTATCTTCTTCATTCCAGCATTCTTCATTGTCATTAACATCATCAGGATCAGATTCAGCTTCTTCATTATCATCATCCTCATCATTGATTAGTTCTTCTTGAGTTGTTTCCATTGCTAACTTTTTTTCTTATAAGGAGTATCACATACTGCAAGATAAATCCCATGGCAAAGGCATGGTTGGTGAATAACCCCCATTTCTCGTCCCATTTTCTTCATAATTGAAGCACCATCAGTGATACATCCAAAGATATCAATGGTCAGATTCAATCCGGATTCTTTCGACCAGGCTTTTTGTACTACCGCACTGAAGATACTGTACAATCTCTGTAATTCAAATTTTACGGGGAGAAATAAAAGTTTGAATTAGAGATATTTTTGAATTATAGAATGTTGACTCTTTTGATTTGCATTTCACGGTGACTTTACATTTAATCGAATTATGGAGGTTTTGGAATTATTGAGATTCAAATTAGAGAGATTTTACTGTATATTATTTGTTTACATTTCACAGCGGTACAAGGTAAAAGTTTGTTGTCAAAAAATGCCAAATTTTTTTGATTTTTAAAACGGCTTTAAAAATTGAAACGCTTGAAACAGTTTTTCAAATTATTTGATTAATCGTTTGGAAATTAATTGATTAATCGTTAATCGATTACCACCCCTAGTAGATGACTTTGCTCCAACCTTCTACAGTCCTGTGAATTCTTTCTCTACACTGTTTTTGCCATTTGAGTCTATCCTCAATTTTGAGCAATGGCTTTCTAGCTGCTTTATATGAATCGGTTCCTTTTTATCTAAAATCCTTCTAACTTTCATTTTAGTAGTAGTATTTTTAAACTTGCTGTTAAACTCACGCTAGTTTACTGATGCTAATTTTAAGGTTTTTCCTTGCCTTTTGAAAGAAGTTACTTTTGTCTTGGTCTGTTTTCTTAGGTGGCCTACCAGTCTTTATTAATACTTTGGCACTATTGGTCATCTCATTATTTTTCTTTGTAGTTCAAACACATTTCTCTGAAACATTAGGCACTATACTTATTTCGCAGTTCTGTTTACCAGCTTTCACCATATCAATTATTTGCCATCAAACCACTTTGGGTATGCTTTTTCTAGCCATTATTTCTTCAAAAACTACCAGCTTAATACTAATTGAAATAACTTTTAACATAAATTATTTTTCAGATTTAGGTCCAACCTAAATCCAAAAAGTTAAAAGCACAATCTTTAATTGTAAGTAAAATAAATGCTGATTATTACATTAGAACTTATCATTAAAGAAATGAAACAAAAACAATTATATGTTATTAATCATATAGGGCCAACTCTAATGTTGGTTTATTTTTACCCCCCTCTTCAATAAAGATAAGGGATGGTTTTTCACTTGCTGAGGTTACACCTGCCCAAACCATTACAGACCCTAGTTTTTGACGCTGATAAGCTATTCACTCATTCACTGGGGTGTCTTCATTTTGCTTATTGTGTATTTTTTGCATTGTAAATAATTTCTCCTCTGTCCACAGCACTGACGGTTGTGAGCCATCCTTAAGCTTATCAAAAAGAAGCTTTGCTCCACTCAACCATTTTGATTTGGTGGTTTAAAAGCAGGTGAGCTTTGCTCTTTTTGAATGCTGTTAGTTTTCATGAACTTCAAATATGGTTTGCATCGTACCATAGCTGACATTTACTGCTGAAGCCAATTTTCTTATGCTTCTCTTTGGATTTCTCCTGATTTTTTATTGAATGTTCTTGATTAGGCTGGGTGTTCTGGTTTTTTGATTTGGAGTGCTTCTCACCTTTGGAAGAGCAGAACCAGTTTCTCTGAGACACTTTAAGATTATATAGACACCAGATTGGCTAACTTAAGGTTTCAAAATCTTAAGTCTCACTTGGTGTTTTTCTAGTTTGAAACAGCTGAGAAACTGTTGATCTTATTTTTTCCATAGTGAATTTTTTTTTTTGTAAATTAAATTTGTAAACTAAACAATAGGAAGGTTAGGTTGTAAAAATGCTATTACCCTAATACATATTCATACCCACACATACCTTTTTAGCTGTTGTTAATTAGCATTTGAACAGATTAAGATTTTTAAAAATTTTCTATTTTAAATTTACTTATTGCTGATTAAACTAATATTTTTAAAAGAAATACACATATTTTATCTTATGACAAAAAAATTAAAAAAATAAAAAGAAATAAAAAAAAAATAAAAAAATACAATGGATAATACATAATATTCAAAAGTAGCAATTAAAAATAGATGCAATACAAATGTCTATATTTAAAGTGACCCCTTTTAGATTAGTAACATTATCTGAAGCATTTTGGCATAGATTTGATCAATTTCTAGCATAATTCGCATGATAAATCTAAACAAACTTTCTTCAGCTTTTCTTGGAGGTCCTTAACTGATGTGATATGCATGGTTACCATTTTTCTGTCCATTTCTGACCAATTACTTTTTATAGAGGTTAGATCGGGTGATTAAGCATGCCATATTAATACTGTTACATTTTTCTCAGTGAACCAATGACTTATTTTGCTTTGTGAGCAGTTGCTCCATCTTGTTGAAATTTCAAAGATCTCCATGAAAAAGGATCAAATATGATAAAAGTGTGTTCTCAAATGTTTTTTTGTAGATGAATTGGTTGATTGACCAATGTATGTGTTGCAACATCCAAAACCATGATGGGCAATAAATCAGCAGATTGCAGTAGATCATCCAACTTTCTGGATTCTTGGTACACCAAGCTTTGTAAGGTACTTCTCATCTTTCAGCCATTTTACAATCTCTTGTGTTTTGGGATTAAACACTTATTAATTTGACTTGTCACAAAAAATAACTTTTGACCTGGCTTCTACAAACCGGAACAATCTATCTATAATCTTATCTGACAAAATTAGTTTTCTACACTGTATACAATCCTTTTTTTCATTTCTTTACCTTTTACTTTATTGTCTCAGCACATACATTTACATCTAGTAACTTCTTGTTGAACAACTCAGCTAAATTAGGATTTCAGCCTTGGATTAACTTTCACCTAATTATAAATGTAGTTGGCGTCTCACTAGCTCAAATTCTGGGGTCTGCAGGCCTTAGTGAATTACTTACAGTGTTTTTATCCTCATACTTTATCTTTGTTATTCTATGTCTTTATGTCAATTGTCATGGATATCTGGGGTAATATACCCTGAACTATTTACTATATATTAGCCTAGATATTGTTACTTTTCTTCTATTCAGTCACCACCTGTCATAAGATAAAAGAAATAGTTGGTATCAAGGATGATATAGGATTGAGAATCACATCTATTGAAATCACACCCATGCACATCACAGATCCACAGATGTTGTATAAATTCTTTCAAACTGTATGTATTGATGTCAGCTTTCTTGACCTTCCAGTTAAAAGCTGATTTAAGTCACAGTTATATTTACAAGACTGCAAAAACTGTTATAGAAAACCTGACTTCAGTAAATGACTGTCAGTGTGTCTAGGAAAAAGGAGCAGAAGCAGTTGCAAGTAGTAGAGCAACATCGTAAATGCAGCCTGCATTCAGCAACTGATATGTAGAATTTTTTTATTTCAGCATTATTTTAATGTTAGATTATCAGTCTGGTGTAGACTATAATGGTCAGATGTTCATTATCATTGCAACAAATTATGTTTTTAATTTTTTTTGTAAAAAAAAATTATTGTATGGAAAATAGGCAGAAAAATAAAACGTTGACAATATCAATACAATAACTGATCTTGTGAATGTTGAATAGTTGAAAATGTGTATATTATGTGGGGCAAAAGAAGAAATTATTTTCATTTAGCAATATAATAATCAGTTAGTATCAAACACATAATAATATAATTATTATTGACTTTAAGAAAAGGATTGCATAGGCTTTTTTTTTTTTTTTGTTAAAAGTTAAAAAATCTAATGATTTTGAAGGATCTACAATATTGTTTAATTGAGTTGAAGGTTTTTGTGGAGTATCCTAAGATTGTAGAGAAACCTTTTGAGGAGAAAGTGAACATTTTCTTAAAATATTATGGGATGATTGAATGATGATTTATGATAACTTTTGTTTACAACCAGATGAGTTGTAAGCATTTTTTATAATTATATGAGATGCTTAATTTCCTTAAATACTGTTCATTTTATAAAAAAGAATTTTTAGTTGCACATGTTTTTAAAACTCTTTCTTTAGATTCCCGACAACCTTTTATGTTTTTCTTTCGAGTCAAGTTTTATCCAACAGACCCAACAAAATTAGGAGAAGAAATTACCAGGTTTTTTTCTCTAAATTTTTTGATGACAATCAAAAGTATGAGTTCATTTTAACTGGAATAAATGTAGATTTATGTAGTTTTTTTTCTTCCAAATGTAAGTAAAGTATTTATATACGTTAGGGTGATCCTTATTTTTGAATTTTTGATTTTTTACTGTCCAATTCACTTATATTAAAAAGATATTTGTATTAATTTTTAACAGAACTAAATAAAGTATTTAGAATTAGCTCATTTTTTACATGAATTAGGAATACTTTTTAAAGTTAATACCATGTGCTTTAATGCCATAGCAAGTAAAAATACCATTGTAAATTTTTTGTTCAACCTTTTCACCATCTAAAGTGGGTTTGCACGAGTGTGAGTATGAAGTGGATTGCAATGGTCATTGTATTTGCAGAAGAAAGAAAATAAAGCATTTTGCTTGTTTTAATGTATAGTCTTTTAAAATTTTTGACATTTCAGAGCTTTAATTTCCTTTCCATTTTTTGGAATCTAGAAGAATTGAAGATATGCTCATTAATCTTCTTCTTTCCTGAAAGTCTTAATCAACTTAGTTGTATTCAGCAATATCATTAAAGTTGTAAGTTCTAGAAACAAAGTCTATGAATCTTATATAACCAGAAAAAAAAGCTGATTCAAAGGAGAGACATTCTATCTTAGTTACATTCATCTCCAGCACCTCAGAAAAGAACTAGATTTCAGGTCCAATGAATTTGCAAATTGATAGGACCCGAAACCTTGTTTTTTCTTCTAAGCTTGCAGATTTGGGGGTTTGCTAATAGCTTATTGCTAATTTCTATTTTTTATCTCTATTCCACATCAAATTCTAATTTCTGTATTTCATCTCTATTCCACATGATTGTGAGTTGGTACTGAAACAGATTGTATATTGAATAGTATATTGCTCTGGCCATAACTCTGGCATGATGATAAACAATTAAAATTTGAAGATAGAATTTTGGTATCTCTTCACCAAATAGTATCAATCATTTTGAGAAATATATATTTATTTAGGCAGGTTTCAAGTCATAAAAAAGCTTCATTAGGCTGTGTTTACATATTAAATAAATCACATTAAAAAAATATTTAATATCAAGTCAAATATTAAATATATTTAGCAAACTAGTAATTAGTAGTAAAATAATTTGTTCAACTGGTTTTCCATAAAAGTTCCGATTTTTCTTCTTAAGCTTAGTTGCTTAATGTTAATATATTTGTTTTTCAGAATAGATTCCCAATTATTCTTCAGGCATTCTAAGAACTGTTCACTAGGCCCAACTTTAGTTTCTCCAATAATTAAAGTAAGACTGAAATTGATAGTATTTTAAAGCAAATGTAATTTTTTATAATAAATATTTTTTAAAATTAACTTAAAAGATTTGGATAATCTTTAATCTGCTGTCCTAAACTGCTCTTTTTGATCTTCTTTCTTTGCTGCTCTTTTTGATGTTTCTTGTCCTTGTC
The DNA here is from genome assembly GCF_058129835.1 of Hydra viridissima. Classification (NCBI taxonomy): domain Eukaryota; kingdom Metazoa; phylum Cnidaria; class Hydrozoa; order Anthoathecata; family Hydridae; genus Hydra; species Hydra viridissima. The sequence goes on from NW_028324300.1 coordinate 6,064,175, forward strand.
TATCAGTTTCTTGACTTGAAATTAATGTTTTTTAGCACATAGTAACACTTATTATCACAAAATAGTTCATGATTCCAATCTAACTTACAAGTCATATTTTTTTCCAAAAAGTTAGGATTTTCTTGTTTTAAAAAGAAAAGATATTAAAGAACATCTTTATTTATTGGTGACTAACTTTGTTCCATTTTTGATATTGGTTCTCCTATAAAGCAATGTTTGTTTGGTCTAGTTTTTTCTATTTCCCCTTAAATACTAACTAGTAAGCATCTGCGTCTTGACATAAATTTATTTCAATACCAAGACTACGACAAGACTTATGCTGTCTTGAAATGTTTCAAGACTTTTCAAGACTCTTTTACATTGGTCTTGAAATAAGTTTATGATTTTAAGATTAGCAAGACTTAACAAGACTTTTCAAGACCTATCTAATGGGTCTTGTAATAGGTTTATGATTTCAAGATTAACAAGACTTAACAAGACTTAACAAGACTTTTCAAGACCTTTCTAATAGATCTTATAATTGAAAAAAAATGTTTTTCATAATAATACTTTCCACGACCCAAAGTATAAAGTGGTTCATTTTATAATATTTATTTCATTTTTCAAAAGAGGAAAGACATAGAAAAAGTTTAAGTGAAAAAAAAAGTTTGCCAAAATCTAAATAATTATTTACACCTTGCTGTGACCAGAAAATGACAAAAGTTCAAATGCCTCATCTTCAAATCTTGGCAATTCATCAAACTTATCTTTAGAGACGAGTTTCCAACGTCTAATTTCAACATTGTCATAATTTCTCTGAATATAAAGAAGTTTATCTACTTTTTCTGGTTGAAGTTTGGTTCTCTTGCAAGAAACAATGCTTCCACAAGAAGAAAAAGCTCGTTCTGATGAGGCTGATGATGCAGGAATGCAAAGCCAGCGTCGAGCAAGGCCTGCCAGAAGTGGAAACTTCTTCTCATTTGCTTTCCACCAATTTAAAATGTTTCCTGCTCCATCATCTTTGGTTGGCCTTTGCATTGATTTATACTCCTCCCACTCTGTCTCAATCGGAGATTTCGACAATGCTGGTTGACGCTGAGCTTCACAAAGGTCTTGTGAGAGTGCCAATGCCATTAGGGGATCCTCCTCCTCTTCATCAGAAATCATACTGACACAACCTAAAAGTAAAAATTTCTTAACTTTAAATAAACAATAAGATCAATCATCTTATTTTGCTTTATAGTAATATCTTTTGAAATATCTTAAAATGGCTGCAAGGTGTCTCTAAAAAAGAAATTATAAGGAATCCAAATAAAAAATGTTTACAATGCAGAGGGCAAGATGAAAATATATGTAAATTAAAAAGTGCTGTTTACCTTGATTCGTTTTTGTCAGCCACATTTGGTGATTTTCGTGATTGGTGATCAACAAAGAATACATTTCCGGAAAATTTTGACTGATGCATTCCACACCCACACCACGATAGAAAGGGTTCAGCATGTTGCCAAATGCATAGGCCGCCACCATTCCACCACATTTTGGAAACCTTTTTTCAATTTCAGTGTTTAGGGCTCTGAAGAAGGACTCAGCCACCGCTGATGGATTTTGGGCCAATTCTTTCTTAATAGTGGATTGAAGTTCAAACAACAGAGACATTACCCGGTTGATAGTTGGATGATTTTCAGCAGAAAATGCTTTTGAGATTTCTGCTACACGAACCATTACATCCAAACACTCTTCAAACAGATCAAAATCTTCTTCAGTTGGAATAACATCTGATAGGTTTCCATCCTCACGACCTGGATTGTCCCGAATGTTTGAGAGCGCCCTGCGCATTTTCAACACACTTTTGAGCATCATGGTCACCGAATTCCACCTTGTAGCAACAGGCGATATGATTTGAGCATAGTTTTCACTCTCCTCTAAAGAAAAAACAATTCATTTTGGGGTATAACAAAACATTACCAAGTATTAATATAAATACATTACACATTTTTTTATGCATTAAATAATTGACTTAATGCAAACTGCAATTGTTGGAGACAATCAATCTTTTATTACCTATTCAATAGAGTCTTCCTCACAAGCTACTGGCTTATTTATTCTCAAAAAGTATGCAGGCAATTTGATTCAAAGGATTATTTTTACCTGAAGTAACATCCAATTCATCTTTTTCAATTTCAAATTCCAACTGAATCCTTTCCTTTGCCAGAGTTGACTTGTGGGATTTGGAGGCCAAGGCAGTACAGCACTTTACCGCCTCACTCATCTTAAGACAGTCTGCAACAGCACCAGAAATTGCAAGTTGCAACAAGTGATCAGAGCAGGGGAGGGAAATGTCGATGATCTGGCTTCGCTTCATGGCATTCTTCATATTGGCTGCTGAATCGTGAACTGCAACAATGGGAAGATCTTCAGCACATGGGACATCCTTCATCAGCAGCTCAATTTTCTTTGATATAGCCTCTCCAGTGTGACGACCTAAACAAATTTTTATCAATTTTATTTGAATAAATGAAAAGTAGACTACCTTTTTTGGTTAAAACCTTTAAGTCAGGTAAAATTAAAAGTTTGCTAGACTCAATAACCACATTAATTTTGGGCAAAAAAAAGTCTTAATGCATGTATGAAATAAAAGCTGATTGAAACTAAAATCAATTTGAATTTTAAATGATGGAATCAATGGAGTTGAAAATGCATGCCATGTAAATGGAATGAAAATATAAACTAGCCAATTCAAATATAATAAGATAAAAATTTGTCAAAGGCTTAAACTGCATCAGTCTTTGTAGGATAAGGAAAAAGCAGTATTGTAATAGATATTTTTTTGTATTTTGTATAATGAAAACCATAGAGAAATACAGGAAATATATACCTTTGATTTGAGATGCATTGAGAACGAAGTTTTGAAGTTTCCATGATGTGTTGATGAAGTGGATGGTCAATGACTGGTAATTATCATTTGCCCTTTAAGTCCAGAGATCAGTTGACACTGCCATGCCACCAGAGCCAGGTAATTCTTCTGAGAGAACCTTGTCAACAGCGAACTTCACATTTTCATACAACAAAGGTAGTTTGAACAGGCTGAATGTTGTTGCTGACTTTAGTGTGAGCTTGGGGTCTGCAAAGTGAAAGAGGTCCTTGGTTGCTTGTGTGTTCACAATGTTGAAGGGAAGATTGTTCCTTGCGATGAATTTCATGATTTCCAGATCCCATCTGAGTTGTTTGGTGTCATAAGTCTTATACTTTGTGTAAGAACTGAAAAAAGAAAATTTGGAAAAGGTCAATTTTAAATTTTTACTTACAAAGTTTACATTGAATTTTTTATAATTTTGGTAAAAAAATAAGGCTTGTTTTAAAAATGTAACGCAATATTTTGAGGGGAAAAGTCAAAGATATGTTAAGAGTATGGTTATTAAAGTACTTAAATAAGAATAGAAATATAACCTAACTGTTTGTTGACCTTCTCGGTTGTTGAAAGTGCTTGGTTTGTCAAGGCACTGTTTTTTGTGTCCTTGAACTTTTGTTACATTCTGCGGTGGCTCCTCCTCCTCCTCCTCATCCATTTCTTCAGCAGGCCTTTTCTGTTGGTCTTTGGACTTTTGTACTTATTTGAAAATTTGGGGATGGATATTTTTTAAGTGCTTCAGCAAACCGGATGTATTGGAACTTTTGATTGCAAAAGTTTTGAAACACTTCTTGCACTTTGCAGTAGCAGCTCCATCAGCTCCTTTGATGTGCTCAAAGTGCTCCCACAATAGTCCACGGGGCCGAGGCATTTTCAAAATCACAAAATTAAAGTTTTTAAAACTAAAGATGATCCAAACAAAGGTTTTTCACCGTTTATTTACAGTTCACCGGAAATAGGCCTGAAGCCTTATTGACATATTATAGTACAAGTTTAAAATTTTGCACTCATCTATACCATCTAATAGTTTCATTAACACAAACTTTGCAAGGTGGCTAAGATTGCTTATATAGGTAAAAAAGAATTCACCATGAAAGTCTTGTTAAAAATCATTAACAAGAAAAGTCTTGTTAAAAATTATAAACAAGAAAAGTCCTTTTAAAATTTATTTTTTTTAAAGTCTTGTTATTTCTTGATAAAGTAATTTTTTTAAAAAGTTAGTCTTGATTGATTCAAGACTTAACAAGACAAGACCATTATGATCTTGTCTTGTTAAGTCTTGAAAAGTCTTGCTAAGTCTTGCTAAAAATTATCATAACAATACTTTTTGATGCAAGACGCAGATGCTTACTAACTAGCAGATGCTTACTAACTATACTTGTGGTGTCTTATGAAGTATTGCTCTTCTTTTATTGTATTATGTCCTTTTACTAATTATCAATTCCTATTAGGGTGTCCAGAATATCAACTTAAAAAAAAAAACTAGGACCTCTAGGTCTAAAAATTATTAATTTTTAGTTTTTATGATAATTAGTAGTGAAAGATGTAAGTTTTGACTTTTGGTGTATATTTTAATGTTTAAGTATATATAGTTGTATTGAACCTAACAACTTCTCATAAAAAAAGCACAGAACTAAAGCCATATGCTCTCCTTTACCTCTCCACAATGGACATCTATCCCCAAAAATCAGTTAAGGATGGATACCCTCCCCCCTTCCCCACTATTATGTACACACACCCAATGATAAAATAATTAGAAAAATTAAGAATTTTTTTTATTTTGAAATTTACCTTTACATTTATTACTCTTCTTTAGTAATTAATTTTGAAAGCTTTTTGGTTCATCTGTGATACCAAAAACACATTTTGAAGGTAATCTTCATCTCTTGTGGTAAAAAAAAAGCCTTGAGTCAACTTAATGCTTTACTCCATTAATGACTACTGTAAACCTTATAAATTATTTTGATGAAATCTTGGCGATCAGCATTTCTAAAAATTCAATATCAAGGCTATCCTTAAATAATTTCTTAGATGAACTTCATGTATTTGAATGAGTCATTTTCAGTTTATAGCAGTATGACAGTTTAAAAATGTTTTATATTGCATTATTTTGTTATGTTAAATGTATAGGTTTCTTTAGAACAAAACAAATAAAAATAAACAACTAGAAATTCTAGATCAAATTGTTAAAATTGATCAAAATGAATTAACTTAAATGCTTTAGTAATTATTGTTTTAATAAAATACACATTAAAATAGAATGAATTTACTTTAATTTTATATGTACTATAAAAAATATATCAACAGTTGGCTTTGTATAAAAAATCACTACTTTATTTAAACTTAGGGTGGAATGCAAGAACCGAACTTCAAGTTTGAAGTCGAACTTCAAACCTAAAGTACGACTTGAGTGAATGCATAAAGCGAACTTCAACTCAAGTCAGACTTGAAAACCGCCAAAAATAGACCGTTTTCAAGTCTGACTTCAAACCAGACTTGAGAAAGCAAAAATTCCTTCCGAATGCAAGAAGCGGACTTGAAATTTCAAGTCAGACTTCAAATCTCAAGTCTGACTTGAACAGAATGCAAGAAGCGAAATTGAACTGAAGTCAGACTTGAAAAACAAGAATTTTTGAGTTTTCAAGTCATTTTTTTCAAGTCTGCTCCAGACCAATCTTGAAACCAAACTTTAAAAAAAAAAAAAACTGCCATTATCATTTTGCTGATGCGTAACAAAACTTTACTATTACTATATAACTTATTACAACCTTTGCAAATATGAAAATGAGTTTTTAACAAGCAAAAGTAGTTACTTGGGTATATTGATGTGATTAACTAAAAGGTTACATTGTAAAAGTGTATTTGTCAATGAATTTATTACAGAAAACTGAATACCAACATTGTGAAAATGTGTCTTTTAAAACATTCTGAAAGTTGTATGTAATGATCCAACATGTCATATTATGATGCCATTAGAAATGCTTATTAGCATTTTGAAAAGTCGAACGTCCTAGCATTATAAAATTCTAACAACTAATGAAGATCTTACACTTTTAAGATAATAAACAGCCTTGTTGCCGAATTGTATTCTAATATGCCAATTCCACAAGGCTGTTTTTTAAAAAAAACTTGTTTTAAAACTTTCAAAAATGAATCGGTATGAGCTGAATTTTAGAAGAAGAAGAAGGAGAAATATGCCAAATCACATACCAATGTTTATTATTGACAGAGCCAATCCTTTAGAAGTTTACAATTACATAGTATTTAAAAGGCGCTACAGATTTTACAAAGAAATCTTTTTAATATTAGTTAATGACATTAACAACAATGTTAACAATTGAGGGTGCCCTCTTTCATCATTACAACAACTGGCTATTGCAATTCAGTTTTATGCTACTGGTTCATTCCAAGTGAGTAGATATTCAAGAAATGGTATTAGACAATAGTACCTTCTTATTGTATTGTATGCTTATTGTATTTTTATTGTAAATTTTGTATTACGTTTTTAAATAACACCATTTTATATCAACAAATTAAATAATCATACACTCAAGTAACAATAAATAAAGTACTTTACATTTAAGTTTGTACAATCTGATCTAATTAAGTAAAGTCTTTTAGAGAATAGTAGGAGATTTGGAGGAGCTGAAAGTTAATCAGTCAACTGTTTGTTGAGAAGTTAAAAACATTTTAATTCAAATTGCCAACAAAAGATATCAGTACATAAAGTTTCCAACAGAAGCTGATTTTTTTATAATTCAGCAAAAATGATTATAAGTTTTCATGGATATTTGCATTTTGCTATTTCATACAAACTTTAAAATTTTCTTTGATAACAAAAATATTTATATTTGTCAACCATTGTTTAGATTTTACTAAATTCAAAGATTCCCAGGATGTATAGGAGCAATTGATGGAACACATATTCCTATAATAAACCCCGGTGGAGAAAACCCAGAAATATATCGAAACAGAAAGGGATTTTTTTCTTTGAATTACCAGGTAATTGCAGGTCCTTCAAAAGAAATTTTATCTGCTTATGTTCAATGGCCTGGAAGTGTTCATGATTCACAAGTTTTTGCCAACTCAGCTATTAAAGAAGTTTTAGAAGCTCACCAACATTTTCATGTTATAGGTGATTCTGGCTATCCTTGTAAACAATATTTGAGGACACCTTTTTCTAACCCAAAAAATGAAAGTGAAATCCGATACAATTACAGTTTGAGAAGTGCATGCATGGCAGTTGAATGCTGTTTTGGTATATTAAAAAAAAGATTTCCTTGTCTTAACATTCCCTTACGAACAAAACTACAAAATTCCATAGCCATAATAATATTCTGTTTTGTGCTTTACAACACTGATTTTCAGTGCCATCTTCTTTATTGCCCCAAAATAGCAATAAAGAAGATGGCGCTGAAGCATTCGCAAGAGATATTTTTGGAGAAACAAAAAGAAATCAAATTGTAGACCAATTTTTTTAAAAAATCTTTTTTGTGTGTCTGATTATAGATAAGTCTTATGACAAAAACAATATTTGCAAATGTTAATACTGCATATTATTTCAAAAAAAAATACATTTTACATTTCAAATTAGTATTATATATCAAAAAACAATTTCACTAAGAAATAAAGTAATAAATTAAAATATTCCAAAAAAAAAAAAAACAACTAGATCTGATGTTGTTTGAAAATAATTGTCCTCAAATAGAATAATTCTGTTGTGTTTTTTACTTACAATATGTTTTAATACTTATAACTGTGACAATTTTTTTTGGTAAATTTCCATTTTAACTTCATGTTCTTTTTGTTTGTATTGTTGCTTTTGCTGGAGTGAGTTTATTTTTATGTTAGCTATTTCTATTTGTTTTTGCATTTGTTCTTTATCAAGATCATGAATTTCATTATATTGCTTTTTTTCATTTTTTTTAGAGAGAGATATCTTTTTTAATGTTGAACATTGTTCTTTTTCATGTGTTAATGAACCAAAGTTTTCTTTAAAATTTTTCTTTTCTGTTTCTATGAGTGGCTTAATAATATCAGAGGTTCTGGAATACCTATAAATATAAATGTGTATATATATGTGTGTATATATACATGTATATATATGTGTGTATATATATATGTGTGTGTGTGTGTGTGTGTGTGTGTGCGTGTGTGTGTGTGTGTGTGTGTGTGTGTGTGTGTGTGTGTGTGTGTGCGCATTGAGAAAACCAAGTTTGTTTAAAATAATTAGTTTTGTCAGTATTTGTAAAAAACTTTAATTTTCATTAAAATATAAGAAAAAAGATAAATAAAATTACATTGCAGTGTAGTATCATCCCCAAAAGGTGTCAAAATAGGATTCAATCACTTTGGTGGTAATATCTGCAAAACGCTTTCAATTTCCTGTGATGGAACAGGAGTTTGACTTGGACCTCTGCTAGTTTTGTTTAGCTCTTTTCTTTCACTAAAATCCAAAGAATTGGTTAGAAAAACCCTATATCATTGTTCATATTATTAACTTAAAAGTAATATCGACAAGAAAATATTTAGTAAAAGTCTGACAGCTAGAAGTCCAGCACTGTATAAACTTTACTGGTAACCATACAGTTTGGGCAAGAAAATCATTGTCCTACAATTCATATTTTAATAACATTTTTCAGTATAAATAATGTTTGCTAAATGTACACAAGACTTTTAGATGTCTAAAACATGTCTTATGTTTACTGGGTGTTTGCCTATAAAAATAATCTTTGTTTTTTTTTCTTTATTTGTTACTTACAAATCAACAATTTGTTTTGCTTTTTGCTTTGAGTTCATCTAGCATTTCTTTAGTTCTTTTTGATCTCTTTTAGCTCAGATGCCTTGGCTGTTGAATAATTGCGTTATTTCTTCCCACAAAAGTTTTTTTTTTTTTTTAAGGGAGACATTAACCGTCTTCTTTTCTTCAATGTCTTTGTAGTCTTTGATCAAAAGTGATTTTTCTTGCTGACTGAAAATTCGTCTTTAAGAATTCATTTTACAAATATTTAAAAAGTAAGCAAAAAGTCTATAGTGGATATGCATTTTGAAATTTTTATTCTTTTATATGATGATCAATTCTGATCATAAATATTTGCGATGAAATTTTCATTTTAATAAAAGGAAACAGAATAGGCAGTAAACAATAAACTGCCTATAATAACACATTTATTTGTTTTATTTTCCTTTTTACAGCTTTAAAATTGTAAAAGTGTCATGATTAACTAATGTCATATAATTTATATATTGATCGTATATTATACAAATTTCATTATGCGCATTTGTTTCAGCAAAAGGTTTTTTCTGTTAAAAAAAATGCATTGCCTCTATTGGTTGCTAAGTGCATTTTCTGATAAACGCCCTGAATTCAACGCCTTGATTATTTTTCAAGTTCAACTTTCTCAAGCACGAACTTGAAATTTTCAAGTCTCGTTTACACATTCTCTCAAGTCAAAATTTTAAATCTGACTTGACAAATTCAAACTTGGCTTAAGTTCGGTTCTTGAATTCCACCCTTAAAGTTGTTTTAAATTAAGAACTTAAAAAAAATACCAATATATATTGTTAATCTATGAGCATCAATAATAATTCAAATAAAACTGTAAAGAAAATTTTTTTATATTATATTTTTTAGGTATCAGCTGTATTTACAATTAAAAAGAGACATTTTGCATGGAAGGTAAAGTTTTTATATATTACTTTATTATTCAACTGCAGAAAATATTCTCTTTGTATATATATTTTTATTCTATTTAGACTGTTATGTGCTATAAATAATGTTACTGATTTAGCAGCTCATATTGTTCAAGGTATATTTAACAGTAACTCATATATTTACTCCATAAATATGTTTTTTTTTTCCTGTTTAAATACAAGTCTACTAAAGTTCAAGTGCATTAATTGAGCCTGAGGTATATAAAAACATTAAGGTCCCATTAATGCACAGTTTATGGTATATTTTTTATACTTCAAATATTATTCAATATTTGAAATATAAAAAATATATCCTAAAATTAAACTTTTACTTTTTTTAGACTTAAAAATTGCATGATGTGATAAAATACTTATGTTTTTTTTTTAAATTAATTATTGAAATTAATTTTTTCAATTCTAGCACATCTTTTGATTAGCAAAAGTATTTATTTCTTATCAATAGATTGTATTTTTACTTTAAGATTATTTTTACTTTAAGATTTGATGTGCTTGATTATGCTGGTCTGCAAATACTTTTTTTTTCCTCAAAAAAAATTAACCTCCTTTAAGATCAATTTTCTTGCAAATTATAAATCTGTGAATGGTTTAATTACAGCATGTCAGATAACTGAAATATTGGCTAAAAAATTTTTTCTGATTTTTTCATATTTAGCAATAAAGAAGAGGTAGGGGGCAGGGCAGGAAGAAAACTAATTATCACATATTCTGTTTGCGAACAAATTTTTTCTTTCTTTCTTTCTTTATAAATATATACATATATATATATATATATATATATATATATATATATATATATATATATATATATATATATATATATATATATATATATATATATATATATATATATATATAATAAAAATTTTTTTGGAGCAATTTGTTTTTTGTGTTTCCTTTGACTTCAAAACAGCACAGAAATTTCATGAATTTTGAATGTGTTGTGGCTATATAAATATCATTCATTTAGTTATGACTACTAGGTCGAAAACTGTTGTTCATTTAATTGATGAACCATCTGAAGATTTTTCTTAACGAGTTCTTCCAACAGTGACAAATGTTTTGAGTGTATACTTTCATTTACACAAAATAAATAAAGTCCCCAAGAAAGATGCTATTTCTGATGTTGAACAAAGACTGTTGATAATCTAGGATAAAGTGTGTATCCCTACAGCTGAAAAATAGGCTATCATTAAAAAGTTGGAAGTACTTATTGATAAGTACCGAGGGGTTGAGAAGAATACTAAGAGGAGGAGAGGTTCAACGTGCAAAGGAAGCTGATATTGTTAGCTTCACATCATCCATCTTTGACATTGCACACATCAATGCTCACACTACAATCAGAATTGAAGAAGACATGCTTTTCTTGCATGACCAGCGAACTGAAGACAAAGCATTGGCAAAGAAGGAACAGTGAGCTCAAAAATGGAAGAATAGGTTGCTTGAAAGACTTGCACAGGAAAAGGGAAAAAAAGTTGCTGTAATCCATAATCATGCTGACCTCTCAGTACCAAGCAACAGTGATTGTTCAAAGAAGGAAGATGACAACCAATTCTTTCTTGTGCTGATGAAATCGATATTGTTTCTTCCTAAACGACTTTGCTTGAAAGCTATGGATGTTGTTTTGCCATTGGTAGTCTCTGCTCTTGATCGCACTGGAATAAGTGATAGACAGGCAGTTCACATCCTTGCTGTGACAAGAGTTGGTGATGGAGAAGCAAAAGATATTGTTTTGTCAAGGAGTAGCGTGCAAAGAGCCAGAAAAAAATATCAATCCAAAAAAGCAGATGATATCAAAGAAAGCTTCCAAGTTGGTGGTCCACTGGTAGTCCATTTTGATGCGAAATTACTTCCTGCAATAGATAGTAGTCCAGAGAAGGAAGACTGTATTGCTATCCTTGTCTCTGGATTAGGTGTTGAGAAGCTTTTGGGTGTGCTAAAAGTTAAACAAGGAACAGGAAAACTTGTTTCAGTGGCGGTTGCAAATATTTTAAAGGATTGGTGATTGACAGATATGATCTCTGCCTTGTTGTTCGACACAACTGCAGCAAACACAGGCCATATCAATGGAACATGTGCTCTTCTTGAAAAGAAATTGAGTAAGAAGCTGCTTTGGTTAGCGTGCAGACATCATATGCTTGAGGTGATATGTGCAGAAGTCTTCAAAAAGACATTTGGAGGTATTACAACTGGACTGGATGTACTGCTATTCAAAAGCTTTAAATGTATTGGCCAAAAATAAGAGAGGCAGAATTTAGTATATGCCATGATGTTCAACTGGAGCAAAATCTCAAGCCTTTAAAAAAAGAAGTCATCACATTTTGTTCAAATATCCTCCAAATGAAAGATAACTTATTATATTTGCAATGTGAAGATTACAAAAACTTCTGACTCTCAATCTTATCTTCCTGGGAGGAATCCCCCCCCCCCCCCGCATCTTTGGGGTGCATTTTGGTGTTCCAGCAGCTTATCACCATGCAAGGTGGATGTCTAAAATGATCTACATCATGAAGATTTCTCTTCTGTCATCAATTCAAGCTAACTAAATATGAAGACAGATCAATTGCAGAATTTGCTATCTTTGCATCCTTGGTTTACATTAAAGCTTGCATTTGATCAAGATTCTTTTCAATATTAAGTATGTTTCTCCCTCCATTTCTCAGACTGCATTGAAAACAATTGTCCGACATCTCTGTTACCTTAGTGCAGAACTCATTCCTTTAGCTCTCTTTTCTCAATGTGTCTCAGTGGATGAGAAAAACAGCCTTGCTACTTGCTTGAGGCAACTCATGGAGAAAGATCTTCTGATGTTCAGAAAGAAGAAAGGTACATCCGCAGCACAAATGATCCTTCAGCACTTCATAATGTGACATTAAAGGATTTTGTGATCTCGTCATCACTGCTCTTCTGCTTCCCACAAATTTTCTCATGACTGATGCTTCCACCCGCCAACAAACTCCATCTTTTCAGAAGGTAACAGCAGTGGTCTCTTCCTTGAAAGTTGTCAATTACTGTTTCAAGCAGGGAATTGCACTGGCGTCATCATTCAACTCATCTCTCACTAAATCAGAGGAGGAAAAGCAGTACTTGCTCCAAATTGTTGAACAGCATCACAAAGAGTTTCCAGATGCAAAAAAATCAACTTTGAAGAGATTGCAACTTGAAGACTTTCAGGACTCAGAAAGTTCAGACTAAAAAACTTTTAAAGTGTATTTTTGAATGGCGTACTTAGAACTACTCTGCAATACAGTCAGGTTAATGTGTCATGTAACTAGTATTATTTTTCTGTTTAGCTCCTACTGTGTAATGTAATTTTTCTTTGTATCTAAAAAACAGCTTTTTAAACTTTGCAAAATTTTGATTTAATGCAACTGCCAAATACCATAAAATCACAAGATAACAAGTGCACTGAGGCAGTATTTATAAGAGCCCAAGTGGTGTGAAATTTGATATATACATGTTTTAAATCCTAGTGAACCAGAAAACTAAGATGCTCATGATAAAAAAACAACTTAATTTTTTTCCATTATAGAGTGAACTACTATAATATATATATATATATATATATATATATATATATATATATATATATATATATATATATATATATATATATATATATATATATATATATATATATATGTACATATATATACATATATACATTTAAGTGTATATATATACACACACACATATATATACACACACAAACAATAGACAAATACTATAAAGTGTTTAATAATTCTGTAATAATAATCCTTTATAAATCTAGTTGTTCAATTCACTGTAATATAAATATCCGATTAAAAGTGTCATTCTAAAAACTTTATTGCAAAACTTTTTTAACTTTTTAGTGAAAGCTTAAGAAAAGTTACTTAAAAAAAAATTTTTTTTTTAATCTTCTACAGTTCTAAATGGTTTATTTGTGATAAACCATTTGTAACCTTTTAAATTATTTTCCTATCTAGCAGAACTAGGGGATTACAATGACGAAGAATTTGGAGATGGTTACCTAAAAGATTTAAAGCTTCTTCCAAGACAGGTAAAGTATAAGAGTTATTGCTAATTGTTATCAGTTTTGAAGTGAATTCAGATTATCATAAGCAAATTTAGTTCTCTCTTTGAAATATTAATTGCAAGACTATCCATACCTTTATTTTCATAAGCCACCTATTCAGTTAATATTTTTTATATTTTTCTCATTTTTTGATCTGTTCACTAATTAACAATTTTTCAGTAATTTATAATATCTAAAAAAAGAAAACTTTTAAATTTTCATATTGGTTTATTTATTAAAAAGATAAAAACAAATTAAATAAATCACATTGATCTCTGAATAAAGTTTGTCCAGAAAAAAATCTTGAGTATTTGTTGCATTTGTTATTTATTCTTACTCTTGAAATATTTTTTGCTTTTGATTACTGCTTTTGATACTGTTGAGTCAAAAATGCTCCTTAAGAACATAAGTAGCTTAATATCTTATAAAATAATAAGCTCTTTTCTTTTTTATAAAATAATAAACTCTTTTCAGTTAAAAAGAAGTAAACTTTTGCACATGGTCAACTTATACACCAGTATATATGGTAGTTATTGGATTTGCTTGTGAAATAATATGGCAAACTTTCAATTAATTTCTGCTGTTAAATTTTTTGAATTTTAATTATTGATCAATTTCTTTCTAGAATGAAAAGCTAAATGAAAAGATTATTGAGTATCATAAAACCTTAAAAGGTTGTTCACCTGCTGAAGCAGAGAATAAATTTCTCAATCTTGCTAAAAATCAGGATTTGTATGGTGTTGATCCACATCCTTGTAAGGCAAGTATTTTCATAGATTTTGTATTTTTATCATAATTCTCAAAATTTATAAAAAGGTATCTCTAAATATCTTTTTTAAATGTTAATAAATTTCATTAAATTCTATATTATATTGCACAGTAAAAAACAACCACTAACTTGTTTTGTAAAAAATAAATGGCTTTTACAGCTCATATTATATCCATTGCAGTCAGTTAACCGAGTTCTCCAAAAAAAATTGATTGTATAAATCATTATTTTTAAAATACTTTCTTTTTACCCAAGAAGCTATTTTAGAAATTATTGGATAAATTTAACTATATTTATAATATTGTATTCAAATACTAACCAGGTAACAAGTTTTGAATAAGAATTTTAAAAAAAAGTTGTTCATGTTTGTTGTAAATATATTAATTGAAATATAAAATAGAACAAATGGTGTTTGTATTTAAAATTGTATTAGTTTCAAATTCTTTACTCAATAAGCAAGAATCTAAGACTGTAAAAAAAAAAAAATAAAAAAAAAAAAAAAGGAGCAATAAAATTTGTACTAAATGATTTAAGAGAAACCAGTTGTTAACCAGTTTTAATTATTTCTAGGCTGGATTTCGGCATTGACTAGATTAGCTTATTGATCAGAGATTTAATAATTTTTTCATGGAATGAAAGTCCATGCTACTTTAAGTTGTTTGAATTGTTGATTTGTTTATTCTGAATGTCTTATGCAAACTAGTTAAGTTATCAAAGTGGTTTCCATTTTATTTTGATAAGATTTAAGACTGGTGACTGAGCATGCTTATGTACTTTCCTGCAATCCCTAGGGTAAATTTTGGTTCACTTTTAAAATTTTTGCATAATGTTTCAAAATCTAGACTAATTGCAAAACATGGTTTATGCATATTTAGCTTATTTTTAAAAATATCCCAAAGCCATGATGTCAATAACACTCATTTGTAAAGAAATATGTGTGAATGTCAGTAAAACTCTGGAAACAATTTGTGCTTATTATTTAATATTTTTGGAAAACTTAGATAAAAGTATTATAGGAATTAATGGAATAACAAATCATATCCAAAGTCTTTTTTGAAGATTTAGAACTGGAAAAGTAATTTTATCCTAAAGGCATTCTCACTCCTTACAAAACTAATTTGTATGCCTTAAATAGAGAAGATATAAAATTACAAACTAATCAACAAAAGTTATAAAGATCAACCACTGTTAATACAATGAACAGTTTGAACAGTTTAAGTACATTGTATAGAGATTAGCAACCAAAAAGAAAAAATTTATAATTTTTTCTAAATACCATTGTAATATATTTGTCAAAAAGTCCCAGTACTAACCCTCAGATGGTGCCACAAAACAATCATAATCTGTTTTAAGTAGTACTAAAGTTTGAAAAATGAGTCAAAGTGTCACGCCAATTTGACAATTTGTTATATAGATATTAAAGTTTAACTAGCACATTTTTGGGTTGAAATATGTAAAAAAATCTGCTCTATTCAGAGCAGCAATCTATTGGTAGTTTGCTGGGTTTAAATATGGCTTTACAGACACCATAGCTGATGGTTTGGGGACATCCAAATGAGGTGACTACATTAGAAATAATTTTAAAAAAGCCTTAAAATTGTGATGAACAACTGTAAAGCAATGTTGCAGCAGAAAATATTCAAAGGCAGTGTATACAATTCTTTGCATGAGGATTTTAAAGTAATTTAAAAAACTATGGCTTTGTAAACTGAATACTTTCTTGCTGAGTCTGTTTGAGAGCTCCCATGGTTATAAATATCAAAGATCTTTCATGAAATATTAGGTTTTAGTCAAAGTTGATTTGATTTTAAGAAAAATTGAAAAAAGTCTGCTTTAAAAGTTTTCCCAAAAATAATTTTAATTTTTTCATATTAATCAAGCATGACCAACACATATAATAGTTGGCAATAAATCATAGTTTCAGTTAGTTCAGTTAGCCTAAGTTAATTTTATATGTTTAACATTGTTTCAGGACCATGACGATTTACCCTTGTATCTTGGTCTTACTCCTCATGGTATACAAGTAATCAGAGAAGCCAAAAGAGTTTCAGGATTTGTCTGGTAACTAAATCCCTTTTATATTTTAGATTATATTCCACGTCTGAGTTTTCCTTGTTTTTTATTGATATTATCAGCCATTTCAGACAAAATATAACTTCATTTTGTCTGAATAGGCTGACAATAACAATAAAAAAATGTAGTTAAATAAGGGGTTTTGTTTAATATTTTCATATTTAACCTAAAAAATACAATCAGTTCTGAAAATATTATTTTGCATTAAACTAAGAGGTTTTAATATAAATTTAATACAGATTTTCTCAGCATTCCTGCAAAAATTTTGTTTTACGTTAATATTACATTTAATCTTTATTAGCTTATATATATATATACAATATTTTTCTTCAATAAATTGTTTACCCCTCTGGCAAACTTTTTTTTCACCACCATTGCAAGTTTTGTTGAATAAATTTTTTCCATTATTTTTAGGTCCGACTTAAATAAAGTTTCATACGATAACAAACTATTTTATATTCAGACTTTCAAATTGAAGGTAATTACAAAATATGTTTTTCTTTTCATCTATGATTAGTTGATTATTAAAGAGAATTACAAAATGTAAATACAACTCACAGAAAAAAATGTCAGACACCTAGCATAAAGTGTGTACACAAAATAAATGTGAAAGAATAAGCACGTCATTTTTTTTCAGTGGTTGTATTAAAATCTTTTTCATTGTTTTGTATTTTGTTTACAACGTGTTGCGGTTACAAAAAAATATGTTAGTTTTTGGATTTAACTTGAAATTAGTTTTAAAAATGACAAAAGAAGAAGACGTAAGAGAAAAAATTATGCACAAATATTTACAAAATCCTAATAGTAGCTACAATTCAATAGCAAAATTGTTGCAAATACATCCATACACTGTTAGTTGTGTTATTCAACGTTTTTCTCAAACAAAATCGATCAAACGCAAATCTGGTGGTGGAAGAAAGGACGGTTTTAAAGATATAAAACTAGTTAGAAAACTGGTTAACAGTTTTAAGAATAACCCAAGCCTTTCACTCAGGGAACGCGCAAAAATATATGGAGTTTCTCATAGTTTCGTTGCAAAAGTTAGAAACAAACATGGTTTTCATTCTTTCAAAGCACAAAAAGTGCCCAACCGTTCTGAAACCCAACAAAAAAGTGCAAGAACCCGCGGCAGAAAGTTGTATGACAATTTTATTTCTAAAAATTTCTGTTTTATTGAAGATGATGAAACTTATATCAAGTACAATCATCAACAAATTCCTGGTGCTATTTATTATATTGCCAAATATAGAGAAAAAGCAGATAAGAGATTTAAATACACAAAACATGACAAGTTCGTTAAAAAAGCTTTGATTTGGCAAGCTATTTGCAGTTATGGCAAAAAATCAGCACCTTATATTTCTCAGTCCACACTCTCTGGTCAAATATGTGTTAAAGAATGTTTACAAAAACGCCTTTTACCTCTCATTAAATCACACAATAACAGACCTGTGTTCTGGCTTGATTTAGCATCAATTCATTATTGTAGACTAGCTATGGAATGGTATAAAAAGAATAATGTGAAATTTGTGCCTAAAACAGAAAATCCTCAAAACTGCCCAGAATTGAGAGTTATTGAAAAGTACTGGGCTATTATTAAAAGAAAAATGAAAAAAACAAAAAAGCTTTGCAGAAACATTAAAGATATTAAAATATCATTTAAAAAAGCATCAAATAGTTTTGACTCTTATTCTGTGCGCAAGTTTATGGGTACCACTAAAGCAAAAGCTTGAAATTTTATTAGATTCCCACAGGAATAATTAATTTTTTTTTTTAATGTTTGATCTTCTTATATTATTGTATTAAAATTATTACTTGGTTCGAAATAAAAATTGAGGAGTACTTTTTTAGTTGTTTTTCTACTTTCACATTTATTTCGTGTTTACACGCTTTATTAAAAGTTAAACATCAATATAGTTTCTTTTTTTGAGGATTAAACAACTTTACATTTTATAAATGCTGTGACTTTTTTGAAAACTAAATTTTATAAATGCTGTGACTTTTTAGGAAACACAGATAAACCTTTTGTTTTAAAATGTAGAAAAAATTGTTTTAAAATGTTGACTCATAAAACTTAAACAATTGAATTAAATTTTGAAAGAAACTAGTTTGGAAAATGTCTCTGTACATTTATACTTTGGTAAACTTACGGTATATTTTTGTAACCTTGTGGTAAAACGAAAATTTTTGTCTAGTAAGTTTAAATAAGGTTAGATAAAATATTTAGAATGTATAAAAAGAGCAAAAAGCAAACAATTTAAAAATTGAACACTAGGATTGCTACCCAAAAGGTGTTAGATTCTGTAGGATTTCTAAAAAACCTTTTGTCTTGGGATTATAATAATTTTATTGCTTTTTGCAGTTTAATAAAACTTTTTTTTTTTTTAAGTTTTCTTTTAAGGTAATAAATAACCTGCTTCATTTTTATCTAGCAAAACAACAACTACAACAAAAAAAAAATAGATTATTAGAGTCTGTAAAAAACAAATGTTAGACATTTGATTAGGTTGTTACAGTATATGCTTATATTTAAAAAGATCTTTTTATATTCAGACTTTTTCTTTTTTTTTTCTACACTTTATTCTTATCTAACCATCATTTCTATACACTTTAAGAAAAAACAGAATTATGTCTTTTGCTTGAATGATACGCCATCTTGCAAGCATCTTTGGAAATGCTCTGTAGAGCATATGTCTTTTTACAGGTGAGTAAATTTTAATTTAACTAAAATAATAAACAGTTTCCATTAAAAATGTGATAAATGTATAGAACTAGTTTCAAATTTCGTAATTCACATATAGAGTTTATTTTGTTTTTCAGAAGTTAGGATGCACAATTAAAATTTCAAATTTTGAGTTTAGACAAATAATAGTTGAGATAAACTTATTAAAAAATTTTTAATATAAGTTTCTTAAAATATAAATATATTTAAATGTTTCAATTTTTTTTTTTTGTTTCAAAACACAGCTAAATAAAAATAAACCACTTGAATTTTTTTTCAAGATTATATATTTTTGAATATTTACAGAATTCGTATTTAATTTTGGAGCTTGTAAATTTTCTATAAAATGCACCTATTATCCTCCTTCCTATTCTTCTTTTTACTTTCCTTTTTCATTTCTTTTCCTACTTTCATTCATATCCTGTCACTGGTTTATAAATTTTTTATAAGAAAAACTCATAAATAAAAATTTCAAAATTAACCATTTTAAAACTGTATAAGAAATTTTGTAAATTGTTTTTCGTAATCAATTTAAAAATACAAGCATTTTCAAACTTAAAAGTGTAAGTGTTGTCAAACTTTTTATTAATTATTATCAATTAAATAGCAATTTATTCATTTAAACAAAGTACTGAGAAGGACAACTTGACTGGACTGGTTTCATGTTGAGCACCCACCATAAGCCATTAAAGATTTGTATAACACTTACATGAGAAGTTTGTTATTTAACCTTACTTTTTGTATCTATTCAATCATATCAATCAATCATATCAACTGTATTTAGCTTTGTTTGACACAATTTGAAAAGTACTTTTATCATTAAACTAAACTTAAAAATGTAAAATGGCAGTTTCACTTCATTAGTTACTTAATAGTTGAAAAAAAGTTTGTATGTATGTATTATATGTGTTAATTAGCATATATATTATTATATATATGCTAATTAACACATTATTCTCAAAGAGATATTGCTAAATTATTCTCAAAGAGATATAGCAATATCTCTTTGAGAATAATTTAGCAATATCTCTTTGAGAATAATGTGTTAATTAGCAGAGATATAAGTTCATTCTTTTTTGTGTTGATAAGTCTTTTCTTGCCTATAATTACAAATAAAGAATGCTTATTTCATAAATTGTTTCTTGAATCTACAAAAAAAATCAGCTTGATATAAGTAGATACTTAAATAGTAAATTTAGAAAGTTTTTTTAAAAAATCAGCATAAAATGTACTGATGCCAATTACAGTTTCAGCACCCCCAAAAATACAATAGATCAGTTGCATTTGTTTAAAAATTTTTCCAATCTTTTTTTTTGTTGTTGGCCTATCATGCAGGGAAAATTAAAGATTACAAAAACTAAAATATTTTTGTAATCTTTAATTTTTAAACTGTTTTCTAAATTTAGCTCTGTTCATTACTTTTTAATATCAATCATCATTTAACAGAGGGACCTATTTAACATTAAAATTTTAGGCATAAACATATTTTAAAAATTTTAAAAATATGAAAAAATTAAAGTTTATATTGAAAAATTGCAAAGTGCAAGTTTAATACCTTTTAAATTATTTTTCAATAATTTTTAGTCAAAATAAAACACCAACAAAAGTTTTGAAGAAATCAATGCTATCACCACAAAGCTTGTTTAGAAAGAGTAAACCAAAGTTCAGGTATGTTCAAAGAGAATATACATACATATATATGTATGTGTGTATATATATATATATGTCAAAAATATTAGGTCATGTTTTAATTCAGTGTTTTGCATGACCACCATGTGCTTTTACGCAGACTCGAATAGGTTTTTGCATAGATTCAATCTGATGCATACATAATTCCAAATGAATTATGTATGCATCAGATTGAATCTATACAAAAACCTATTTTGTTCCACTTTCTCTCTTGATAATTTCTTGTCCATCCATGACCAAATATTTTAGATGGGGTTCAGGTCTGGTGATCCTGCTAGCCTGGGTAGAAGAGTAATATGTTAAACTCTTTTATTGAGTTGCTAATATGTACCATTTCGCTGTCCTGTTGGAGAATCCAATTTTTACACCTTCCAAAAAATGATCTAGCAATAGGTTAAAGCATATTTTCCAAAGTCTTTTTATAAGTATACTGCTTAGTTCTCCCTATATAAATATTTTGAAATCCTATCCCCATATGAGAAATGCATCCCTATATACCTATTGAGCTGCCATTGTCTTTTACTCTTGGTACACAAAATCTTTCCTCATATTTCTCTGAAGCTAAATCTTTTAATGATAAATCTTGATTTACGCTTAACCACCTCTAAATTTGATTCATCACTGAAAATGACATTAGACCAATCTTCTTCTAATCAGTGAAGTCTTTCCTTACACCAATTATATCATTTTAATCCTATATCACTCTTCAAAGCAAGTTTCTGGCAGTAACATAGCAGTCAATACCTTTTTTATTAAGACACCTAACTGTTCTGTAACTGATACTAATATAAGCAGCCCTATTACTAAACTCAGCTGACAATTCTCGGTAGCTAATTTTAGGATATTCTTCCCTTTGATACTTATTTTATATTTACCATGATATTTACCATTTGACTTTTTGTGATACTGATTTTCTGCCCATTTTTCTGCTTCTGGTGTGCCAAGAATTTACCAACTAAAATATCTCTTGAAATACTGGTTAGATATTGATTTTTTTTTCAAATTTATTTGTAATTCACATTGGTCAAAGCAAGTACAAATTTTCAGGATTTTTTTTATAATTAATTTAAGAGTTATTAAGTTTAAATTAACTAACCTTATATTTTTGACATTTTTTTAATAGTTTTTTGATATAACTTTATTTTTTGATTGATTTTGGTATCAAAATAACTTCTTTTTTTTTTTATTTGTTTAAAAACCATGGTAATAATTTAAGTAATTGCTGAGAAATCTAATAATTAAAATTTTTGAAAGCCACTGTGTATAGCCACATACATACATACATACATACATACATACATACATACATACATACATACATACATACATACATACATACATACATACATACATACATACACACACACATACATACATACATACATACATACATACATACATACATACATACATACATACATACATACATACATACATACATACATACATACATACATACATACATACATACATACATACATACATACATATATACATACATACATACATACATACATACAAGTATGTACGTATGTCCATTTGTACATACGTAAATCGTGATGAATGTGTTGCAATTTTTACTTTGTCCAATGAAGGATTAATAAATTGCCAATTTAGTAAAAGAATTGGAGTGTCTCATACAACAGTCATTTAGGGATCTACAAAGTTTTGTAGAGACCAATGATCACACTAGATGACCGGGCAAAGGCAGATCACAAGCTACCAATGTCATGGAAGACTGATTATTAATGCTTCAAACACTGAGAGAACAGTTCACTACTGCACGAAGTCTCAAAATACAACTTGCTGAAGTTCATGGAACTACTGTTAGTCAAGATACCATAAGAAGAAGGTTTCATGATTTAAATTTATGACCTTGGGCAGCAGCTACTGGTCCCAGATTGTCTGTAGACCACCAAATAAACAGACTGGTTTTTGCAAGGAGGCATATTAATTGGGAAATGCATGATTGAGGACAGGTGTTATTTACAGATGAGTCTAGGTTTTGCCTTGTAAGTTCTGATTGATGCCCAAGAGTGTATAGAAGACCAAATGAAAGATATTTTGCTTGTAACATTCAAGAAACCACTTCATATGGAGGCGGCTCATTGATGGTATGAGGCAGAATATCCTTAACTGCTCACACAGAGCTTTTTATTGTTGATGATGAATGTCTGACTTCTCAACAATACATAGCAGACATTTTGGAGGGGCCAGCTTGCAGTCCAGATATGAACCCAATAGAGAATCTTTGGAACATTATGGGAAGCTGTGTTAGAAGCCAACATCCACCACCTAACAGCCTAGATGAGCTGCGACAAAGTCTTATCCGTGTGTGGGAAGATATCCCTCAAGAAATAATTAAATCTCTAATTGAAAGTATGCTACAGCGCTGTCAGACTGTAATACATCAAGAGGTGGTAACACTAGTTATTGATAAGTCAAAAATGTTTCAATTGACACTATACAGCCAATACAGGTCATAAAAATGATGTTGTTACTACACAACAGAGATAGTTAAGATAAAATGATCTAAATGAGATTTACGTTGACAGTTTTTATAATATATGAATTATAAATAGCCAAATATTCTTATAATGACTCTGTATAGTTATAACACCTTTCACAACCAAACAAAATTAAAGCTATTCCTGAAAATTTAATACAAAAGTTGATTGTCTACTACCACAGGCTATTAAATTTGAAAAACGTCATAATCCTACTTTATATATATATACATATACATATACATATTCATATACATATACTGAAAGTGTTAGAGTAGGTTAGCATTAATTTGCAACTAGAATAAACCATCAAAATTACTTATGATCTTACTTTTCATTTTACTGAACATTTTCTTTTGCGATATACTATCTTTTTTTATCCAACATTTTAATCTTATAGTGGTAAAGCAGAGCATGAGCTTAGGATTGCTTTAGATGAAATAAAAAGATCTAACCCACCCTCATTTACAAGGTAATTGTTTATAGTAATAATTTTCTGTAAATTAATGATAAAACTTTTTGAATAAATTTTTATATAAAACTATTAGTTATCTAAATAGTTCTTACAATATTAGTTTGTATTAAAAAGAACATATTAGCTAGGGGCTTATTTTTTTTTATGTAAATTTTTTAGGCAATATCAAAAATCAAAAATTTGATTGCAGATTTATATTTTGCTTTTCCTATTTATCATTATATTTCTTCAATCTATGTAAAGGTCATTTCATGCCAAGTGGAATGACCTTTACATAATGACCATACTAATGGGCCTACAATGGACCACCTCAAATTTTGATTAAACTTGTTGGGTGATGTATATCAAACAAATTTTGAAAATTTCAGACTAAACTTGAAAATTTTTTTGATAAATTTAAGATTTCTGCAATTTCAAGAAGCTTATTCTTCAAAATTACAAAAATCACGATTAAAAGACATTTTGGATAAATTCAAGTGATTTGAGCTCTTTATTTAAAAACTAATTCATCAAAAAGTGCCCCCCTTCCAAATTTTTAAAAGTTATATTTTCAGTTCAAAAGTTCTGTTATCTATGATCACATTAAAAATTTTTTTTACACATCAATTTATGTGTCTTATCAGAAGCAAAAAAACAATTCTAGACTCAACCATAGTCCCCATTTAAAATTTTTGAAAAAAAAAAGTGAATTTAAAATTTTTGAAAAAAAAGAATTTTTTTTGGTTTGATTTTTTTACTTTCTCAGTTATCAATATGTAACAACCAAAATATATTTAAAAAAATATATAATTTGCATTTATTTTTAAATGTAACTTAATTGTCACATTCGTCCATAGGTCCATAATGCAAGAATTAAAAATGCACCTTCATTTTTATATTTTTTTATATTATTTTGTTTTTCAATAAAAAAAACTTATTTTATTTATAAAACATAATGCAACATTTATTAATTTATTATTTTAGTGTGAAATTGAACAAAACAATTTTTTTCTTTTGTGATACAAAGATGAACTTTGCATTTACTGCAGAAAAATACTGGTGCACTCTTGCAATTTACATTTTTGCATCTTCCTCTGTTTGTGACCTCAGGGTAATGGTGAAGACCATCCAAACGAACATCACTTCCAGGGATACTTTTGGTGGCAGGACCTCTACTTTTTTTCTTTGCAAACTCAACATCAGTAGAGGAAGTAGAAGGTCTGCCTCTTTTTTTGCCTCTATTACTCTTTCCTTCAAGAAGAAGAGCTTCCGCGATGCTCAATTTAAATTCTTGCAGGCTTTGGATCTTGTTTTTCGGTGTTTGAAGATTCTCACAGTCTCTACGATAAATTAGCCAAGAATTCACAACAGTCACATCTATAAAATGAAAAAAAAATTTGTGGTAATATTTTTTTGATCTGATATGAATTCTGTATAGTGCAATTAGCGAGTCCATCAAATCAACACCTCCCATAAACTTGTTGTAGGTTTTCACAATAGCAAGGCAATCAATTGTAATGGTTTGTTTTGTCTTTTTGTCAAATCGCTTACAGTTGTCTTTCAGTTCTGCCGATGCAAAAGTTGACATAAGGTTGACAACTCTATTATCTGCCCATTTCACTACCTGTACTTCAGTATCTTCAACTAGAGCAGTCACCTCTTGATAGGACCCTTTTCCTCGTTTAATCAAATCTTTGTCCTTGATTAGTGGTATCCCAGGCAAACGATTGATTCTAACGGTTCCCAGGCAAAATACTTGTTTTTTTGCCAAAGTTTTCATCAAAGGAAGTGATGTAAACCAGTTGTCAAAATATAAAAGATGGTTCAATCCCACAGGAATTGATTGGGCCAATTTCAGCACCACATTTGAACTAGCTCCCAAGTCAGGTTCTCCTAACACCGGTTCAATTTTCTCAGAATATATGAAAAAATCATACATGATTCCTTTATCATCGCAAAGACCAAACAATTTATATCCCCACTTGTGTGGTTTTTTTGGTATCTATTGCTTTATGCTTATTTTACCTTTGAATGGAACTATCTGTTCATCTACGCATAGCATTTGGGGCATTGGAATTTCCCGAAACTTTTTTTGTAAGTGGTCTATCAAAGGCCAGATTTTGAATAATTTGTCTGTTTTCTCATTAGGTAAGGGAATTTTTGTATTATCATTGAAGTGAATCTTGGACTTTATATCTTCCCATCTATCTCTACTGATCACTTCCGATACAATAGGACAGTTTAGTTTGCTCTTCCAATATAGTCGTGAATTTGAGAGCTTCACCATTGACATAGCAAGCAGTGTACCCAAAAATTGCTCAAGCTCTTAACTATTCAGTGCAAGACTTTTATTGGGATTTTGCTGGATTGCATAAAGATTGGATTGGTTGACAATATGGGCAATGATATCCTCCGAGAAAAAATGCCTAAAATAATCAACAGAGCGTTTTACCACCCCAGAGGAAACTTTTTGTCCTAACCATTCAGGTATAGATCTAGCTGTATCAGCTCCAGAAATGTGCTTCCAAAGAGGAGTTCTTTGAGTTCTTGATGTTGTTGGCTCAGAACTTGTAACTATTAGAATAGCTTCTTCAACTTCAACAACTGAAGATTCTAACTCATCTTCACTAGTGTTATCACTACTAACTAGGAGGTCTTCTAATTCATCCAAATCAGAGTCGTCGGGCATATATTCACTTCCTGTGGCGGGTAAAAAATAAATATTATCATCAAAATAGTTTGAACAAGAATCAAGTAAACATATATTGTAAAATCAAAATTTTTAAATATAATACACATTTTATTTACCAATTTCATCCATATTAGCATCTGGTTCCTTATCTGACTCTGAATCGCATCCATCTAGGTCATAAATTTGCCGTTTTCCATAAAACATTCCACAATCCATGCCGTGATAATATTTGTCCGCTTTGACTCAAAAGACGGACGTAACGAATTTGTAACGTTTGGAAAATGCGGATATATATAATAAATATAATGTTTTTTTACAAGAATTACACTCTCACTATAATTATTACAATTTTTTTTAATATTCACAGCAAATATCACCACTAAAACTTCAGTAGATTGAAAATAATCGGAAAATACACTAAGTGCCAAACACCACTTAACCTCAAACGCGCAGTCTGTCAAAACAAGTAATAGTTCAAGAATATTGCCGCTAGAATGCGTGACTAGGGGTTTGCATTTAAACTACAAAAGTGTGACGATATCGTCAAAATCGTCGACGGCTCTAAAAACTTTATATTTTCGGTACTAAATACGTTTAAATGAAACGTTACGAAAACGTCGCGCTCGACGTTATAGGGTTAATAAAGTTGCAAAAGCTTTAATACTAGATGTATAGCATTAAATAATCAAAGATAATAGTTATTAGTAATGGTTAAAGTAACAAAGTTAAACCCTTTTTTAAGTTTTCTGATATTTTTTAAATTTCATTTTTGATAAACAAAAAGTTCATAAACTTAGTGTATTGATATAAACAGCACAGTTTACAAAATGACAAAAAGTATGGTAAATTAAAGTAAATTTTTCAAATTTGTTTAAATAACTGACTTATTTTTGCATCTTCTTTTAAGTAAGTTTCATAACTACTTCCATTCATTAGACAAGACCTTAAACTTTGTACCAAACATGCATTATGGGTATCAGTCATCTTTGTATGGCCAAGTGAATGTGTTTAAAGTAGTATAATTTTTTTTAAACTTGACATGGTTTCTTTTATGATGGTAACAATATTACCCAAAAACCATTCAGCATCATAAACCCATGAGATGTATATTCCTTGTGATTTCATAATCATTAACTTTTAAGTGGAAACTTTGGCATGTACATGTACAAACAACATTAAGTGAATATTCTTCATTTTTAATGTAGTGAGCAAAGTTTATATGAAAAAAGTTGTAGTTTTGAAATCTCAGTGATTCCAGAAGATGTAGCATATCTTGCTTCCTAATAAAACTTGAATTGTGTGAAGCTATGAAAACTTCATTAAAAAAAAAAAAGTGTTTTGAATATATCAACTGTAAAGGGTGTTTTTTTTAGAGGTATAGAAATATAAGTTAGCAATACTTTTTTAACTGGTAGCCATCTTGAGGGCTGTCAAGTGATTTATGTTTAGTTCGATTTAGCGTTTCAACATGAATAGACTGACACCTGAACAATTATGCAAATTTATTTTGAAAATCATGGTTTTGTTTGAAATACATATCATGCACTATGTCCATGTAATGGTCAACTTAATTGTCCATCAGAGCAATTAATTCAATCAACCATGGAACGTCTTTGCCACACATTTACTCTAAGTTATAATATGCACCCACAGATACGTTGTACAGTGCACACAGAAGTTGTTGCTACTGTTGAGCATAGCATAGAGGAAAACCTGAATCAGTCTATCTGCCATTGTACACAGCAATGATATGTGTCCATCCACTTTATGGAAGATTTTGCAGAAAGATCTTGGTTTGCATGTTTACAAAAGCCTACTTATGCAAGAATTGAAGCCACACGATCACCTAGCAAGGCGTAGATTCAGTGAATGGGACCAAAACAAGATTGTTGTTGATCCCAATTCTCATATGTGAATTTTGTTTAACCATGAAGCTCACTTTTGGTTGAATGGCTACGTCAACAAACAAAACTGCTGTATTTGGAGTGAAGATAATCCTCAAGTGTGTGTTGAGACACCATTACATCCAGAAAAACTGACTGTTTGGTGTGCATTATGAGCTGGTGAAATCATTGGTCTGTACTTCTTCAAAAGCGATGCAAAAATGTGACTGCTATAGAACCATGATTAATAACTTTTTCATTCCTCAATTGAACAACCATGATGTGCAGGAGCTGTGGTTTCAACAAGATGGCACAACATGTCATACAGCTCATACTACAATTGATTTATTGAAGGAAACATTTGGTAACTGCATAGTTCCACATTTCAGACCAGTAAATTGGCCTCCAAGATTGTGCGATTTAACACTGCTAAATTATTTTTGGTGGGGATATGTGAAGTCGCCAATCTACGCCAATAAGCCTGAAATGATTGACCACTTGGAGGACAACATTCTTGTTATTGCCACAAATGTTGAAAAAAACCATAGAAAATTGGACCTTCAGATTAGATGTCAGAGCCAGCCATGGCGGTCATATGCCAGAAATTTTGCTTAATATGTTAATGGGGTTAAGTTACTGAAGTCTCACTTATGCAACAAAGGTTTTTACAGGTTTCCACAGAGACTATCACAAAGGTTTTTTCTAATAGATATTATGAAAAATTCTATTAACTTTACAAAATGTAATAACTCTATAATATGTTGATGTGTTTTAACACAATAGCAAACAAGTTTTTCATCTTTAAGAAAATAAACTAGATTTCATTGCATCTTGTATTGACAAACTTTAGTTGTTTTTTTTTTTCAAATTCAAGAGTAATTAAAGCTTCCTTTTTTTAAGTTTGTTATGAAGTGTTGTATATAGACAGCTTGACTTTCTACTATGAAATGGTGCTCTTGTAAATTATCTGGTCTTTTCAGAAATTCAATATCAAAATTATATGATAGTATTTTATGTGAATTTTTTTAATTAGTTCTCAAATTAGTTGTTACTCAACATCTACATAAAATATTGACCTGAAATTTTCTTGATTTGCTTATCTCATGGACATACACCATCCTAACAAGTTTCATCAAAATCTAATATGGTTCATGTAGGACCTTGTAAAAGTTGGGTCCTTTTGTTATGAAATCACCAACTAAAATAAAATATGCCAAATGAAGTTCTATATTAAGTTAGGAGGTCTCAAGTGGATATTTAAAGCTTATGGTAGGTTTGTAATTTATCAGTTTAATAAAATATTTTTTAATAAGAGGATTCTTTTCTCAAAGCAATGAAATTATTCCATAGTAGTATCACAGCTAGAATTTTTGCTTTACCTGGCCCCATAAATTTATATGGCCGCTTCTTGGCCTTTTTTGCTATCTTCATCATCTTCTTAATTTTCTACTGAACCATTGTGATAAGGTGTTTTTTTTTCTCTTTGCTTACATAATGTCAATTGCTGTTTTGTTAGGTTTTGCTATTAAGAAATATTTACATTTGGTAAATCATAACACTAACCAGGGTTTTTCATTTAGATTATAAGATAATAATTTTTTAAAAAACAACATTTAAACAATTTAGACTGTTGTGCTAAGTTAGCAACCACGTTATTTATAAAAATAATAAACTCTTATTACAGCATTTAAGTATACTTCTCAGCTACAATGCAGTTGTAGCAAGTCAAGATGATAGTAATGTTTCTTTAAATTTTGATAAAACTGAAATAGTGTATGCAGTTCATCACAATAATTTCCACCTGAATTAAATCAAGTTCTATGATCAACAATTCGGTTGAAAACTGCTTCAAAAGAAAACAGTGCAGAGATTATTTTGCTAAGCCTCCAAAAGTCCTTGATTCATTCTGTAGTATTTTTTAGTAATTACTAAATATCCTTTTGAAAAAGAAACATTTCAACTGTTTAGATTGGTGAATGAGTTTGCTAATGTATTGTAAAAACAAAGTAAAGCAATGTGGTTACTAAGCTCATTTATTAAAAAATTTAAGTATACTTCTTAATGGTAATTGCATTTTTTTAATGCTTAATAAGCAGACCAGATTTATCACTTAAATTGATCACCATTAATTTATCTATTGCTGAATGTTTTAACCAGTCTCATTCTTATGAAAATAGTTACAAAATGCTAAAAGCACAACCTTGGTAACTCTCATCAAAGTAATGGTCTTTCATGTAGTTTTTTTTCTTTTTTCTTTTTTTTTTTTGTTATAGTTTGAATGCTGAATGGTGTGTGTAAATTGATTTCTATTCTTCTTATTTTGATTGCATTATAGTTAGTTAGGTTTTTTTTACGAATGTGTAGATTAAAAGTGTTTTAAAGAAATTAAAAATATTTAAAATAAGAAAATTGACAAAAGAGGTATTCCATAGAAAGTGTGAAAGTGAAGAAAATCTGAGATGGTGGGTTTCATACCGGTACCACTTTCTCATGGAATACCTCAAAAGAAAACTCGTTTACATCATTCTGTTTATACCATTCCATAGTAGTTTACTATAATGATTTGTAGACAAATCAGATAAGGACAAAGATCCATTATTATGTGGTTTAATGAGAGTTAAAAGATGTTTTTGTAAGCATTTTAACACTTTAGCATATATTTTACCAGTAAGTGTGGACTCACACATATAAGGTGTTGATATTTTGCTGCAACAGCTATTTGCAGCTGCAGCAAATCAAAAGTTTTGTTAGCAAACTGATCATTTTTTGTATTTAAATTTCTTATATGTTTCTTCTCTATATTTGAAAATATAATAGACAGCCCCAGGAAGTTGTTGATGACTGTACTTTATAAAAATTTCTTAGTTTTCAATTAGATAGAAATTTATAGAAATAAAATTGTATACAACTTTCAGCAGATGGTTCTTGCACTTTTTTCTTGAATTTTCAAAACCTTTTGTGATTTGAAAGAATTAAGACCACATTTATTTTAAACTTTAGCAACTGATATTTTTAAAACAAATTTTAATGGGAAAACTAAAATATTAAAATTGCAATTCAAAAACACAATTAGAAAGTTTATTTATGCAACCACTGAAGTAAAATTCGTTATTACTATTTCACATTTATTTTTTTTTCATGCTTTATAACTATTACTGCATTTTGTTCTTATTTTCTTCTATATAGTAATGTTTTAATATCAAGGGTGTACGACTTGCGGATTTTAGTGTAATTCGGTCAACAGGAATTATGGGATGCCTAGTACAGCTAGATTTGTAAACAATTATACTTTTGCAGACATAACATCAGGTTTTATCTACTTAAAAAACAAATGCTTTGTTTCAACAGCGCTGATGGAGCTGAAATATAATAAATAATCCAAGCATAGTAGTATAATGATAGTTTTTTATACTATTATGTTTGTTATTTATTTTGAATTAAAAAAATGGCATTATATTTAACGTAGGTAAACGTAAGTAATAATTGTTTTTTTTTTAAATTTATTTAAAAAGAAAATACATTGCATAATTGACTTACAAGTTTGATTGAGTTATGCATTACTATTTCTGATGTGTGCATTGCAATTCTTAATGGCCCTCTACAGTATGCTAGTAGGTTTGTAACATAACTGTATAATACTAACATAAATAATTTCAATTAAGTCTCTTTCAACTAAGTGTAATAACTACTTAAGAAGAACAAGAGGCATTTTTTTAGGGTATTTTTTGTTACGTGGAGCAATGTTGTGATTGTAAAACTTGACATAATAATAAATCCATATGCAATGCATGTTCAGGATGAGGGTTATAAATCAAAGTAAATTTGCAGTCTTTCTTGATTGCTTCAATAATAGTTCCTGCTATAAATTTGCAAGCAAATATTTTCTTAATGTACATAAAAAAATAGCTTCCTAATTTGTACAGGTTTATACAAAAAAAAACTTGGTTGTAAATAATTGATTCCTCCATCACAATTCTTGATACTGATAAACTCTTCATAAGGATTACCAGAGATTTTAGAAGATTGCTGAGACAAATTGTTTCTGCATAATTGACATAAAGAAACTTTTTGGATTAGCCAACCTGCAAGATAACACAGAATTGGTTCTACTGTTTCAGTATAAATTAGTAAAACCAAACCCTGAATTTGCATTAGAGGATTTACATTACTTTTGTGCGCTAATTTTGTTTCATTGAATAGTGAGCTATTCACTATATTACTTTGATCATTAACTAGGTTAACACATGTTTCTAAAGTTATTGCAACTTTGAAATCTGATTATGAAATACAATTTGTGTTTGACTTTATTTGCTCAGTAGATAAAAGAACCATAGCATTTTGGTAAGCATAAATAAACTGTTTTGATATCGGTCTGTCATTCCAACCGCCTTTACTTCGTATTATTGAGAAAAAAAACTTTAATGCAGTCTTGATTAAAATGTGATGTGCAAATAAATTGAAAACCTTCTGCTCTCTGAATAATAATATAATGTTGTTTATGGTTGTTATTAGTCCCCAACAGCTGGAAATACCAGTCTGGTTTCTAGCTTTTTCAAAATGCCATGTTAAAATCCAATTTTTGATTTCTTCCATGTTTTTTAGTCTCTTTATCAGTTAATGCACATCTAGCTGTTTTTTCTGCAAATAACTTTCTAGGATTCATCATATCTTCAGACTGATCACTTGTGATTTTTTTACTTTTTTTTCTTGGCTGAACTAGAAACCATTCTAAAGGTGCTTATCTTTTGACAGATATTTTTTTAGGAGGATTCAGTACATTGAAGATGGTTAGGATTGCTGATGAAATTTTCCTTTTGCCTCCAATATTTGTTGTGTAATACTGTGTTGGCTCAGAATGTTCACTGCATAGAGCATATAATTTATTCAGATCTACTGAAGTTTCGTTGTCAAGAACTAGATGACGGCAATTGATAACCCACTTTTTACGTCTGAAATTAAAAGAATTATACACACACACACACACACACACACACACACACACACACACACACACAGATATATATATATATATATATATATATACAGTGTCTCAAAAAATTATCCGACCAAACATTTTTAAAAATATTTTTCCTAAAAAAAGTGCTGTATTTTCATAAATTTAGACTTTTTTGGTAAACTCAAGATTAATGAAAATAAAAGAACATGTTTTTAAATAGATTTTATTTATTTTAATGTAAAATATGAATCACAAGGTTTTCAGTCTTAAAATAAAGGAACTTAGGTCGTTTTTTTATTGTCAAAAAAATATTCGACCAAACACATTGTTTGTTTCATAACAAGTTATTATATAACAAAACAATTATTTTAATACTTTGTTGGGCCTCCCTTTGCTTGGATTACAGCTTCTAGACGTCTAGGCATTGATTCAACTAAAGATTTTGTTTCTTCTGGTTGAATCTTTTCCCAGGCTTCTTCAATTGCCACTTTGAGGGTATCTTTTTTGGAAAATGACCGATCTCCAATTTTTCGGTCTAAAATTTCCCACAAATGTTCGATGGGATTAAGGTCCGGTGATTGTGCGGGCCATTCCAAGACCTCAACATTATTTTCAGCAAACCACTCCTTGGTTTTAGTCGCACTATGCTTGGGATCGTTATCTTGCTGAAATGTAAAATCAGATCCTAGCCGAAGTTTTCGAGCAGATGACTTCAAATTTTGCCTTAATATGTTTCTGTATTGCACCTGATCCATTAAAGTATCAATAAATTGGAGTTTTCCGACACCCTTCCAAGCCATTGAACCCCATACCATCACGTTACCGCCGCCATACTTGACAGTTCCTCTTACGCAGCTTAATTTATAGGCTTCTCCGGCTTTTCTCCAAACTTTTTGGGCTCCATCAGATGACTTTAAGTTGAATTTCGATTCGTCGCTCCACAGGATCTTTTTCCAGAAACTTAACGGCATGTTTTTGAATTTCTTAGCAAACTCCAATCTTCTTTTCATGTGTTTCTTACTCAAATATGGTTTATTACGCACAAGTCGTCCTTGAAATCCCTGGTCTCGGATACGATTTCTGATTGTCTGATGGGATAATTTTATTCCATAATTCTCTTCAGCTTGCTCAGCCAGTTTTCGAGCAGAAATGAAGCGATTTTTCTTGACTTGTATAATTAAGTTTCTATCAAAACTCTTAGAAGTCTTTTTTTTGCGACCCTGCCCTTCTTTTGTGGCTGTCGTTCCGATCAAATTATACTTCTTCATTATGTCGGATACTGTATTATGAGGAATTCCAGTCTCTTGCTGCACCTGACGATAGGTTTTACCCTGATTGACTAGATCAACAGCTAAATTTCTCTGAGAAACAGTCCAGTGACGTTTACCTCCCACCATTTTACTTAAAAAAACATGAAACCTTTTTTTTATACATAATTTTTTTTTTTACTACAAAAAAACAGTTTTTTGTTATGCAATTTCATTAATTGTATAAAAATTTGCTAAAATATTTCAACAAATTTCACATAAAATTAATTAAACTTACCTAAATATCGCTTGGTCGGATAATTTTTTTACAAGCCTATTCAATACTAAGTTCCTCTTAGGACAAATAATAAACCAACTGAAGCATGAATCAAAAAATATGAACGCTAAATAACATACTATTCCCAATAGAATTAAAATGACAGACAAAAAAAGTATCGCTATTCATTGTTTTTAGTATAATTTAGAGCGTAAACATTTTTTTTTGGGAAAAACTTGTTTGGTCGGATAATTTTTTGAGACACTGTATATATATATATATATATATATATATATATATATATATATATATATATATATATATATATATATATATATATATATATACATATACATATACATATACATATACATATACATATACATTTATTACTTTAAAAAATATATTAAAACATATCAATTAATTTCAATACTAGAAGGAACATCTTAGTTGTTTTTCACTTGCAGAGCTCAGTTAACAATCCATACAACAGTTGTACAATTTTGGGCCAAAAAAGGCTCAAAAGTTGTCTACCATACAGTTATCTTATAAACTTTCTAGGATACTAAAGAGGGTAGTTAAGGATTGAAATGTACATATCAGAAACAGTTAACAGTATAAATCATTCAGCTCTCCTAATACTCCCTGAAAATTCTTAACTAACAAAAGAAATTTTAAAAAGTCGTTAGAATCAAGTCGCAACCAACCTATTTTTCTCTTTTAAAAATCGAAAAAATGACACATTTTTATCTATGTTTTTCCCTCGTTTATGCTGACAATTGACAATTAAAAATGACTAAATCAACCGATCACACAATATAAGTTTAACAACTATGGGTATTCTCTGTGGCTTTTGTTTACAATCTGGCTGTACTACACATCTCAGAAGCCTTTGCGTAACCCATTACACGATTTTAATGGAGATTATGGGGAGTCGTACACCCTTGTTTGATATCAACAGTCTTAATTTATAAAGTAATATAAAAAAATTTAGAGAATTCTGTATGAGTAGTGGTTTCTGTAAAGAATTCTGTATGAGTAGTGGTTTCTGTAGAGAATTATGTGTGAGTTTTGGTTTCTGTGGAGAATTCTGTATATTCTAATTACCATTATATATATATATATATATATATATATATATATATATATATATATATATATATATATATATATATATATATATATATATATATATATATATATATATATATATATATATATATATATAAAAAATACAATTTTATGAAAAGTAGCTTGTCTGTTTGTGTAAAATTACTAAAGTTTACTTAAAGAGTAAATGCTTTAGCTATATGAAGTGTTTAAACTGTATGTAAGTTAAGATTTCAGCACAGAAGAGAATTTTAATGTAATAAGTAAATTATATAAAAAATCCTTTAGTTTTTATATTTGTTGCTTCATAAATACTAAAGCATTAGTAGTTCACAACTTTAATTTTTTTAGTAGTTATTTTAAATATTTTTTAAAAAAAAGACAAAATTGTTATTGATTTTTTAGAAATAAAAGCTTACGTCTATCTGTGCAGCATAAACTGTCAAAAACTGTTGTTTCAAATAATCATTTGTCAGTCAATGATCTTGAAGCAATTGTCCAACCACAAATACCATCTGAAGAAACTAACAATACTGATATGAGTACCTCAATCGATTCATTAACATCTTCAACTCAGATGAATACATTGTCAGAATTCAAGACTGAAGAGTTCCCTGATACAGAGTCTGTCTGTAGCAGTCAAGATGAAAGCGATATTTCTTTCAATTCTAATAAAACTGAAGTTGTATCTGCGATTCATCAAAATAAAGTTGATTTTCAATCTGAATCAGTTGAAGCAAGTGAAGTTCTACTATCAACAATTCAGTTGAAACCTTCCTCAATTGAAAATAGTGCAGAGACTGATTATATTAAGTCACCAAAAGTCCTTGATTCATTCTGTAATCCATTATTTGTTTTGATATTAACTGGTATCATTATGATTCCTCTTGCAGTTATTCTAAATAGTATATTAAAGTAACTATTACTTGCTAACATTAGAAAAAATACTTTTGTGAAGTTTTTTTAGGTAATTCAAATTTAAGTTGAAATCTGATTTTTTATTTATTTTAAATATTGTTATGAGCATTTTTCTGATGATTATTGGCTTGCTTTTTCACTTACCATAGTAGATTTAAAAGAATCTATAATTTGAAAAATTATCTCAGTAAATATTAAGCAAGGAAATTCATGTGAACAATCTTTTCACTTTTATTTTTTGTTGCGCTTTCTTATTTGGGATTAACTTTTGGGATAACTTTTTACTTTTGAGAATTATTGTTTTCATTTGGCTGATTTGTTTAAAAAACAAGTTCATTTTGTGTGATGCGATATAATTTTTGTTACATTATTTGAATAATTATTTTATTTTTACAATTATTTTATTTTATACTATAAATAGAAATCTTCTAACATAGTCTCCTGGTTTATAACATTTATAGAAATTAGCTTTTCTTAGATTTGTAGTTTTTTTAATAGCTGAAATATTGTTGATTCATTGGACGGACAGTCTTTTGATTACTTGTTGTTGTTGTTGTTTTTTTGTTTGTTTGTTTTTTTAATTTTTAACTTTGAAGTTATGTAATGTTAATAGAATGTTATAATCTTTTTTTTAACTCTTTGTTTAGACTGTAGGGACAGTAGACTACAAGAAAACTAATATGCATCCATGGTTTAAAGTTTTAGTAGCACATATATCATCTGTGCTTGAAATTAATACAAGCATTTATCAAGATTCTTTGATGCTTTTACAATTAATTTGTGACAAATACAATATTGCTTCAGTTAATTTAGTTTGTGAATTGCTCTCCAAATACTTATTCATTGACATTCAGACAATAAAACAATCAAAAAATCAGTTAAGCAGTTTTTTTAGCATTAATAAGTCAGAAATCCATGATGAGAATGATATTTCAGATAAAAAAGACAATTTTAAAGATTTCTATATACTTGTGTGCAAAATTTCACCTGACCCTTCAAGTAGAAGTGGAAATATAGTTGTTCAAGATAAAACTGGAAAACTAAGCTGTGTATATCCCAAAGCCAGTTTTTCTTCAATAAATTCACTAGGCATAGTTTTAGAGTGGAACTACATAATTGATCAAAAACAATCTTTGTATGAAATCAAAAATCTAAACACTAAGATATCATGTTATGTAGAAATAAAAGCTATGTTTTTTTTAAAGTCAAATAAACCTAAAAATATAGAAGATGGAAAGCTGAATATATCTTTAAATGGTGTTCTTATAAGAAAAAGTTGCTTAAGTAAAATTAATGGCGGTGTGCCATTCTTTATAGTTATGTTAAAATCGCTTGTTGACTCACAGATCTTAACAGTTGTAGTTCAGGGGAAAGTATTTGCTCATTGGTATTGGTGTTTAAGGATCAATTGCATGTACAATATAAATGGACTCCAATTAGGAATAGTAAACAAAGTGGAGCAAAAACATAACATTTTCTTGACAAGTGAATCAGCATTTTGTAGACAATTGAAAGTCCCACAGCATTACAAGGAAATGTGCATTAAAACTTCAAGTGGAATGATCAATTATCAAGTACTTCAAGAGCAATGTTTTTTTTGTTTTTTTGCGTTATAAAATGTTTTTAATCTGAAGTAATAATATCAGAACATAAAACTTTTAGGGTGTCATTACTAGCACTGGTTATGCTGAATTTGGAATTCTTGAGCTTGATGGGAAAATAAAGTAAAAATCTTTTGCTTTGTAGTTTTATGTTATTTATAATTTAAATGAAAAAAATGATGATGATTATGATGATGATGATTTTTTTATTTTTAGATTAATTGCTTGTTTGACAACATTCTCACAGTTCGGAAGAGGTTTACGTGAGGGTGCAGAAGTTTTTGTTCATAATGCTCATTTATTGATTTATGTTAGTGTGAATTGTTCTGTTTTTCAGAAAATATTTAAAGTCTTTTGAACAGTTTTATAAATAAAGTTCTAAGCAAAAGAGAACTATTAACTATCTTCCAGTGCTGGAAGTATACTTATAGGTTTATGTTAAAAAAGCTAAGGAATTAAAATATATTCTTGTTATGCAAGTGTAAGTATTTTAAAGCTGTTGCTAGTTATATTCCACAAGTAATTACAAACAAACACTATCACAGATATTTCCAAATCAACATTTTATTTGCACACATATATCTTAAAATGCCTCTACTATGAAAGATATTTAAAGTTTTATTCTTTAGGGATCAAAGAAAATACTGTGCTGCTGTTCTACTAGTGAAATAAAAGTTGTCAATTTATCTTCTATGCAATCTTCATACAATGTGTGTACTTCAGTCTTTTAGTCTTTCAATAACAATTGTTTTTCTCTTTTAGTTTTATTTTCTCTAAATATATTGATTGTGAGCAAACAAACCTATTACCATTATTGACTATGAATGTAAAGTTTTATGACATTTTTGACTAAGCATTTAGCATGCTGAGTTTTTAAAATACTCTTTGGTCTTTTAAAACTAGGTTGTGTTTCCTCAATTGCATCCAATAGCTTCACAGTTACGGTTTTATTCAATCGAATATTATATTGCAATGGTGAAGTTCCTTAAAAAGCTTTTTTCCACAGCTTATCAAACATTAGTTTTGACGTAAGTTTGACTTTTTTAAAATGAAAAGTGTTGTGAGTTTTTTAATTTCTTAAATAATGATCAGTTTCTTCTACTTTTTAGATTAAAAGAAAAACCAGGAAAGCTTTTATCACTGTTAAAGTGGGTGTTTACACACGATGAGAGCATCTTAAGACCATCAGTTTTTGCAGAATTTCTTAATATGCCACATTCC
Source organism: Hydra viridissima (assembly GCF_058129835.1). Taxonomy (NCBI): domain Eukaryota; kingdom Metazoa; phylum Cnidaria; class Hydrozoa; order Anthoathecata; family Hydridae; genus Hydra; species Hydra viridissima. The sequence goes on from NW_028324300.1 coordinate 6,103,947, forward strand.
TGCATTTACACTAATAAGAGTAGTTTTGTTAGTAAAATTGCAATTAAGTTAAACACATTAAAAGAATTCAGAAATCTGGTTACTATAATAACTGAATCAAATAACAAGAATCTGCAAAGCGGAAGCATTTCTAAGGTTTTTTCATTTCATCACTGCTCTGATGGGTGGAGTTATGCAAAGATAAATTCCTCTCAGCTTTCTATTGTAAGATTGATTTTTTAAGAGCTGTTTTTTTTTTTGTTAGTTGAAGATTGCTTGTTTTTTGTTTAAGGATAACTTCTAGAATATCTAAATTTTTTTTAGTTAAAATATTTTAAGGTGTGTAAACTGATAATTTAGATTTTATGTGGATTGTTTTCTAATAATACAATAGTTGATTCTACATCTCATATTCATTTGGTTTGGTGAGTTTTCATTTCATTCTTATTTTACCTTTTTATATCAAATCTTTAAATTTCGAGTACTTTACTTTCATTTTTTGAATCAAATGTTTTAATGCATAATTTTGAAAAAAGATTAAATTTTGAAATATAAAGATTATTAGTTTTAAATATTTTCTGTTTATTGTGCAGCTTAAATTCATAGTATGATGATTTATGAACATTTTTTTGGTTGAATTTTTTTATAAAATTTAACATTATTTTAATAAATATTATTTAATAGTACAGGGCAAGATATCTCACATTTAAATGGTCATGGAATCATTGTTAACAAATATGAACTTATCATTGAGAAGTATTGCTATAAAGAGTTTCAAATTTCTTCTGGAAAATATTTTAACAGAGTATATACTCGCATGTACCTTGTTATATCTTCTTTGGATGATATATTTTCTGTGAACAATATTGCTTCAATAACCAGCATTAAGTTGCATCCAAAAAAGAAATTGAAGTTGAACGAAGAAAAGTATACTTTTCTCTCTCTCTCTCTCTCTTACACACACACACACACGCTGCAGGTTTGTAGAAGGTTTTGAGCTTTATTCTTGTTTCTTTTTCAGCTGTCTATTTGGCACTATATTTTGGCGATCTTTTAAGCGATCTAAGAAGTTTTTGTTTGACACAGAACTGCACTCAAGAAATAAAATCTATGTGCCTGGACTTGGTCGACAATCTGAGGATTTCCTATCAGAATCTCTTCAAAGCCTTTATCCATATTGTACCTCTTTTCTTATAGTCAGTTTGTATGTTCACCAGACAAAGAAAATCACTCCAATATATTTTGACTCAAATAAACTTTTTTACCCTCTTGGAATGCTTCCTGGGGGATTAGTAAAATTCTTCGGTCTACAACTAGTAAAGTCTGATCGTTCTACATTCTTTAAGTTCAATTCAACTTCTCGATTTAAAATGATAAAACTTCCTTTTTTGTATGAAGACTTCAATAGCCTTATAGAAAGTTTTAATATTATGCAGAACGAAAGAATAAACCTTATTGCCCTGGTCCTAGATAAAGCAAGCGGCAAAAACAGTGTGTTTTTAATAGTGGCTAGGGTAACTTTCATTCAATCAATAAAAATGAGTTGGAAATGTTCCCTATGTAAAAATGTATTAATTCATAATATTTGTAGTAATGAGTGTAAAGGAGAAAAGAAATTTTTGGTTTATGTAAGGTAGGAACACTGTTTTTTTAATTGTCTTTTTCTCAACAAATTCTTTTTCTCATTTCACATTGATATATTTTTTTTATGTTGTTCATACCATGAAAAATGGCATGTAATATGGGTTAATTATTTTACTAAAAAAAAGTTTCTAAAACAAATTATGCAAAGCCAGGGTGTTTTAAGAAGTATTTCACCAAAAAACAAAAGTTAGCAGAGCAGAATCCTAATTTATACAAGATAATAAAACTTGTGAAACTTAATCAAAACTACGCAAAAAAGAGTAATCTGCAAGTTTTTATGTATCAGAATATTGATTTTACAACTATATTAGGTATGTGAGTTGCATGAACTCTGTAAGAGTAATACCCTAGTTTAATGTTTAATTGTTGTGCTTTTACTCGTGTATTTAGTATTATTCAAAAGTATGGTTATACACTAAATGATGATTTTTCAATGAATATTTTGCGTTAGTTAAGTAAACCAAGTGTGTAACCCAAAAAATGGTTTTAGTTTTGACAACTTTTAAAACAGGGCATTAGTAGATGATGGCACAGCTGAATGCGTTTTAGATTTTGATCAAGAAGTAGCAAAAGTTTTGTTAAATATTTCTGACAATGAATATGATAATTTGAAATCTAAGAGCTACCATTATGGTGTATTGGAATACTATCGTGGAAGCAAAGTAAAGGTATACTTATTACAACGATAATAATTCGCGTTTTGCAGTTCCTTGTCTCGCAGTTCGTTATTCCGCACAACCTTTGAATTATATATTTACACTTTGTAGTATTAAAAAATAGAAATAGAAATAATTTATCGGTAGCTTTTTTTAATCTTACATTATTTAAAGAAAAAACTTTTTTTGATGGACTTTTTTTAAGAATCAATCACACTGTTACACAAAGTCAATTGAATGTCAACGTATTTTGCAGAGAGTTTCTCAACATACTGAGCCTTACAACCTTCGCGAGTTTCTTTGTAAACAATACAAAAAGGAAAATCAAAGTAATAAATTTTCTTCGCTTTTTTTTTTTTTTTTCCTTCTTCACATTAAAAGAAATGACAAAATCTTTTTTTTTTTTTTCTACTAGATATGTTATTGTCTACTTTAGTATCAGAAAATGTGGAGTATCAAACCATTTGTCATGCTAAAGTCTTTCTGCAATGTTTGGCATTTAGACCCATCAACTATCACTAACTTCATAAGATAAATATCAAAAGAAATTACATGGTATATGAATTTATTCAGTGCAGTTTCGAAATAATACTAGCGATCTACTTTATTAGTGATGTTACTTATTAAGTAAATGGCTGAGACGTAAAAGTTTCTTAAAAGAGTAATTAGCGCGATGATAATTCACGAGCGACATCAAAATTGATTATATACAAGGATTTTTAGTCTTTCATCGCGAATCAGCAGTTCATCTTTTTGTAAAAACGTAACCAGAAAATTTATTTAAAATATTATATTTTTTCTCACGTATTGTAGTTCTTTTTGGAGAAGCTATGCCAGTTTGTTGTTTTAGTAAATATTACAAAATATTTGAAAATTTCTAGTTGACTTCCGCAAGCAGTTGATCTGGTAATTGAATCATGATCTGCTAAAATCACATGTCGCATTCTTTGACTGTTTTATCTTATTGCAAAAAATGTTTCTAATGTACGTTATCTATGATATTCTGTAAAAATCAGACATGTAACGTTGCACAGTGGGCCAGTAGGTGGACAAAATGGGAAAAGTTTTAGTTGGCTAATCTTCAAAACTTATTTAATTTTAATATCTATCTATATTAGGAGAAATTTATTGATAATTTATTTATATTAAATCTCTTAGTTACCAGGACTCTAAGCATTTGAATATTGAAATTTAAAAAAATTGTAAAAAAGTAATTAATGGTGACATCAACGTTGTTATATTTCGTTTAAATCTACATTTTTGAAACAAAAAATAGTACATGTTATTCTAGAGTATTTAAAGATAAGAAAAACCAATGTGTGAAATAAATTTGTCATAGAATGTTATCTCAGTTATACTTTGAAAATCACATTAAAAAAAAAGAAATTCCTTAAGAAATTTATTTTTTGCCGCACTTTAACTAATAATTATTACAATTTGCATCATAAATAAAATCTATGATGCTTCAATCGAGTTTTAATTGATTGCTCGTCCCCTTAAATCCCCGTTCAGATTTTATGTTTTAACTTGGTTTCTATGGTACTAAGTTTTGCATAGCAACAACTCATTTTTACATTAAAGTTGTTTTAACAGTATTTTACTTGCGCTAAGTGCACAATATTGGGGGTATGTATTAAAATGAGATTCACAATTCTTATGAGGTTAATTTTTTTTTATTACTATGGATACCTTCCTTTGCATAGCATAGCAACAACATATTTTCGGTAGTTGTTAGTATTTTAATTACTTTTAATTTTAATTACTAACAATAATTAGTAGTCCAGGCGGCATATACATAGGGCAAAATAATTGTCCGTACATTAATGAAAAATAAGGTTTTTTGAAAAAAGCTCTAAAACTTTAAATGATAGAAAAAAAAAAAATTAAACCAATAGATAGCGCACAAGAAAACAAATAAAAACGATACACCATCTTTAATTTTCTCCCAACAATTTTAATTATAATTAACTTATATAAAAGTTTTAAAAATTTTAAAACCAAAAAATTGTCCGTACATTTGATTTAAAAGGTAAAATTTTGTTTATAAATGATTTTTATATTAATATCTTGTGCTTTTAGGTTAAATAATACTATAATAAATAAAAATAAACCTTTTCTTAACTACGTGGCTATGATGGAAGGAAAAAGAAAAGAATATAGTATTGACTTACGTAAACGAGTAATTTTTGATAGGGAAAATGGATTATCAATTAGAAAAGTTGCAAAAATGTTGAAAATACCACCAAGCTCTGTTCAATATATATGGGAAAAGTATTTTTAAAAAAAAAATCAGTGGCAAATAATGGTGTACGAGGCAGAAAAAGAACAATAACGCCAAGAGTTGACAGGTGCATAGTTGAGAAAATTGAGCAGAATAGAAGAAAAAATGCAGTAGAAGTATCAAAAGAGCTGGAAAATGAATTGAATATTAAATTATCGCCACAAACAATTAGGAACAGACTGCATGAAGCCAATATTTTTGCACGGACGCCTCGGAGAAAACCATTCATCAGCATAGTGAACAAGAGAAAACGGTTGCAGTGGGCAAAGGAACATGTTCTGAAGGATGATACATTCTGGAATATGATTATTTGGTCAGACGAGAGTAAATTTAATTTATATGGAGCTGAGGGTGGTGCAAAAGTTTATGGAAGAGTCGGAGAAGAATATAATGTGAAGTGTTTGAAGGCAACATTTAAATTTTGTGGTGGAAATGTTATGGTTTGGGGCTGCATGAGTGCGTCTGGTGTTGGCAAAATTGAATTTATTGATGAGAAAATGGATCAACACTTATATAGATCCATATTAGAACGGAATTTGGTGGCTTCGGCAGGAAAATTAGGACTTGGAACGGAATTTATATTCCAACATGACAACGATCAAAAGCACAAAGCTGGATCTGTAACCAGATATCTTGCTGCAAATGGCATTAACGTGTTGGATTGGGTTGCACAATCGCCCGATTTGAACCCTATAGAACATTTATGGTCGGTGGTGGAAAAAAGAATGAAAGATCGAGCTCCAAAGAATAAAAACGAGCTCAAAGAATTGGTTTTAGATGTTTGGTCATCAATTAATCAAGAAATTACGTCTAAACTCGTCTCATCAATGAAAAATCGTTGTAGAGCAGTTATTGAAGCTGATGGTGGTCCAACAAGATATTAACTTAATTTTAACTAATTTTAATTTAAAAATTAACATAGTGTACGGACAATTTTTTTGTTTAAACTCTTAACTCTTTTCAAATAAACTTATGTAACTTTTCATATATTAATATATTTTTAACTAATACACTTAAAATTACTTCAATATTATAATATTTCTTTAAAAACTCTTAATTACAACTATCTATATACTTTTAAATGTTGTTTTGATCAAATATAGATACTTTTCATTAATGTACGGACAATTATTTTGCCCACTGTATATTATAACATTGAACTTTTAAATACAAAATACTTGTTACAATAATTATTTAGATATGGTTTTATTAAACTTAGACATTCATAAATTTCTCCAAAGAAACAATCTTAGTATTTCAAAACAAAATATTACTGAAGATATATTGAAATTTATTAAGCCAAAATTTGCTGATTTTAAAGGCGTTGATTTTAGCATGCTGTTCAATGATTTGTTTACTTGTATAAAAAAAAGTGGAAATCTGCAAACTACTATACTGTCAAAAATGTTGAAAAGAAGTTTGTGAACTGGCTTAATAAATATTTAATTGTCAGAAAAAAAGACATTGAACCAGTTGCTTTTGATAATAGTTCTAATAAAACTAAAAAACGGCGTGTATCTTGTTTAATTGAATCTAAACAATAACAACAGATTCCTCTCTAAATAAAAAATTTAGAGAGGAATCTATTGTTGTTGCTGCCAAGAACGTTTTAAATATTTCAAATACAGATAAAGCAACTAAATATTTAGTAGACGAAGCACTGGCTTTAATAATTAATGCAAGTCTGACAAAAGCTTCCTATCAATTGATTAGAAGCGGAGCCTTGGAGAAAGAATATAACATCTACTCCTCTTACAATGATGTCAGGGATGCAAAATTGAAATGTTATCCTGCAAACATAACAGTAGAGGACTATTCAGCTTCAGTTTCTTTAAAAGATTTAAAGATTCATACTTTGCAAAGAATCTGTGCAGTTCACGAACCTGTGCTAAGGCACTTGATATTGAACAACAAAGCAATAAAAACAATGACACTAACGTGTAAGGCTGGTTTTGATGGTGCTACTGGCCAAAGCATTTATAAACAAGTTTTATCAGAACTTGACATTAACAGTGATTTAAAGCATGAAGAACTATTATTTATTACTTGGCCCCATTGGATTTGACTGGATTTAACAACAGCAATGAAAAGGTGCCTATCTGGAGAAATCAAAAGTCGTCCTCCACAGCCTGTTGTAGACCCATAAGATTTAAAAAATGGAATACAAAATGGAATCCAAGGAATCTGTGATTGAAGAAGATCAGTACATTAAAAGTGAGATAGAAAGCTTGGGTATGATTTTATTAGAGGTTTGCGGATCTTCTATTGAAGTGAATTGTAACTTACAATGATTGATGGGAAGGTTCAAACAATATTATCTGAAAAAAATAACTTATACCAACGCTGTTCAGTGTGTGGTGTCTCTCCAAAAAATATGAATAGTTTTGATATCCTTAATATAGATTATACTAACAGAGAGTTCAAATATGGTCTTTCCAGTCTTCATGCATGGATTCGATTTTTTGAGATGGTATTGCACATTGCATATAAAAAAGAAACAAGAAGCAACATCTAAAGAACACAAAGAAAAGGTATCTGTAGCTGAACAGAAGATTCAGACTGGTTTTATGAACAAAATGGGACTTGTAGTTGATTTCCCAAAAAATGGTGGTTCTGGAACAAGCAATGATGGCAACACCTCAAGGCTTGATTTTGAAGCATATGAACAAACAGCTGAAATTTTGGGTATTGATCAAAACCTTATATTCAGACTTTACATTATCTTGGTAACGCTCTCTTCAGGATATGAAATAGACTGCTTAAAGTTCAAGGATTGTTGTTTTGACACTTTTAGACTATATGTGTCCCTTTATCCATGGTATTACATGGCTCAATCAGTTCACAAAGTATTGATACATGGGCATGACATAATTAAAAGCCTTACATTACCCATCGGACTTATGTCAGAGGAAGCTTAAGAGGCTAGAAATAAAGACTTCAAATATTATCGCGAAAATTTCAACCGAACCATCCAGAAGAGCAACAAATACTAATCTTACCAATAGACTCCTAGTTTCCAGTGATCCTTTTATTTCATCACTGCGTAAATCAACATCACACCAAACAAATCATAAAGCATTTCCTTCAGATGTTTTACAAATACTTCAAACAATATTATTGTTTTATAATTTTTTGATGTAATTTAAAATTGGCAAAGTTTTCTTGCACTTTCTTTTGCTTTTATTATTCCTAAAATATTATTTACCTAAATACTCAATTGTTATTCAATATTAGGTGGGTCAAAAATCCGATAAAATATTTAAATACCAATTTACCACTTTATAACTAAGGAAATAATCCAGTAACTAAGCAATATAAGTATCCATAGCAACTAAATATAAAAATCTCATATTGGTACTCATACCAAATTTAGTGAATATAGTACTTATAAAATATCTGCAGATAACAAAAATAGGTTGTTGCTAAGTAAAATAAGGTATCCATAGCAACAAAATAAAAAAATATTACCTTCATAAAAAGCGCAGACATCATATTAGTACTCATACTAATTTTAGTGTATACAGCTCTAATATAAAATTAGTTACGAATTCTGTCCAGTAAAAGTGAATTCTGGTCCACTGTGCGTTGTACCTTATGTTATTAATAAATACGTAATTTTTACGTGGTCTGTAAAAATAACTCAAATGTTTCACGTGTTGTTTTTACAGACCACTTGCGGATTTATTTCACATATTGTAGGTAGGGTAAGGACTATTGTAATTGTAATGAAAACAATAACAGTAACAATAATTATTGTTATTGTATTAACTTGGCTTAGAAACAATAACAATACTTGTGATTTAAAGCTATTGTAATTCTGTAATACAATAACAATAAATATTGTATTGCAATTCATCTTTATAAAACAATAACAATGTATTGTAATGACCCTCTACAATAACAATAAAAATTGTATTGTAATTCGTCTTTGTAATACAATAACAATATATTGTTATTGTAATAAAAAAAATTATTTTATTGCCAAAATTTAATAAATGTTTTAATAGTCCAGTTGCCGACTATAAACCCTTGTACCCTTGAAATAGGGTACAACTAATATTTAATGATTGATTCTATTTTACTGAAACATAATGGGAGGGGGAAGGGGTGCCAGAATGGTATATTGGGCAACTTTAAATATTGAAAATCAAAGTTAACGGGATCAAAAAAAGGAAACCACCATTTTTCTGCAAATGAAAGGGATTCGGGAGACCTAAGACAGCGATTCAACATTAAATACGTCCTGAGAAAGGTAAAATAGATAATAAAAATGAAGTGAATAGTTTTCTTTAAGTTTAAAAATTACAGAATATTTTACAATAATAGACCGGGTGAATAAAAATGAGCAATTGTTTTTACTCAGTAATTGGTCAGCTTTACGTGAATAAAAATTTCAGCAGTTTTCCTCATATTTTTATTCGCGTAAAGGTAAGCAATTTACTCAGTAATTGCTCAATTTTACGTGAATAAAAACTTAAGAAAAGTTGTTGAAGTTTTTATTCACGTAAAGCTGACCAATTACTGAATAAAAGCAATTGCTCATTTTTATTCACCCGGCCCAATAAACTACAGAATGCTCGTCAAATTGCCCACAAATGCAAAGTCCAGTTATTTTCGCGTTCGGCGTGTGTAAATATTCCCAGTGGGTACGGAACGTAAAAAAGACACCTTTTAAATTCTTTTGAACGATTTGGACGTGTTTTCAACGTTCAAAAGACGTCTTCTTTAGGTCCCGTGCCTACTGGGTTAACACAATGAAAACTGGCTTTGTTAAACAGTCGATGCAATGTTTTGATGCTCTACTATTACTTGCTGTTTTTTTCAGATGAATCTTTAAAGAATCAAAATCACTTATGTCTTTAGAGAATAAAAGTGAAATTAGTTCTTCCACGATCATACGTAATACTCTAATACTGTGTGGAAACGTCTTTCCAGCCAACATAGCTCCAACACCTGCAATCGCAATTTTCAATACACCTTCCAGAACATGACATTAATGTACAAACGCAATCAACAATTGTTGGATGTTTTTCAACTGTTTTAGCTACTAGCTTTTCCTGAAAAACTGAGAACCACCATAGCATTACCAACAGAGTCAAAAAAATCAAAAATTAAATTTCTGCGGCTTTTTGTCTGCAAACAAAATAAATAAATTAAAAACTCTTTTTATTTGGTACGGATTAATTATCAAAAGAACATTTGCGAACGTATGCCTTACGTAATAAAACCAATAAAATACCACAATGAGCGGAAACTAAAAACCTTATTGCTACGAAATTATCCTGAATAGGTAATTTAAAATTCGGGAAATTTCTAATAAAACTATTTATAAGTAAAGTCTTGTATTGTAAAGAGAGTATACCATAACTTATATAGAATTTCATTAATTATATTAGTTGTAATTTATATAATATATTATTAAATAAAATCCTCTTAAATTTTTTGTGGTTCATTCTCGGGTACAACCGATTTTACCCGATTCAAAAAATATTTTATGTTGAACTGCTTAAATCTAAAATTATATTTTAACTTTATTTTTAGACAGCCTAATTCTTTTCAGACGACTAGTACAAATTAGGTTTTTTATTGTTTTATAACCCAGAGTAATTTTTTTAAATAGGCTCGAAGCAGTAATTAAAATTGTTTTGTTCATCTTTAAGTTATATTATAAGATTGTAAAACAGGGATCCTAAAGTAGAATAAGTAATACTTGCTATAAAGTTGGTATTGTTACTTTTTAAGCTTGTAAACGATTTCTTTTAAATTTGCAGAAACTAGACTCCCACCTGGTCGCAAAAGGCAAAAACTCTGAAGGAATAACTTTAAAGATGTTGAACCGACTTCAAAAAATGTTTCACAAGTCAAATGCAAGTTATGTCCAGATGTCGTCTCTAACAGAATCGCTAGATCAAATGCTTCTGCAACTGGCATGAAGTCACAACTCAAGCGCAAACATAAACTGTGTATAATGAAGTTTTGCGGCAGGAGGAAGAAATAAAGTCTCAACAAACCACTTCTGGAGAAAAACTTGAGTTTTTGGCATCAATAGGAGGTAATCATTTTTTATGGAACTCCCATCGATTCAACAAATGTTTCAAGCAATTTGTCCACAGGTATATTAGAGTTCTATTCCAGTATTTATGCTAGTAACTACCCGAGTAAAGTAAGCTTCAAATGCCAGGCGTTATTGTGATTCAAAATATTTTAAATTATTTTTAGTACACACTTTGTTCTGCAAGGATCTACGCTCAGTATAAACTTCCCATTGTATATGAGGCTGCCAAAAAAGCTGTGAAAGACATCGTCTTTTCCGAGATCAAAATGGTTATGCGCATTGGTTTCACCACTGATGGATGGTCCTCTCCAGCATGTGACAAGTATAATTCCATCACAGTCCATTACATCAATAACAACTACCAAATACGGAGATTATTGTGGTGTTGTGAGCCAACTGATGTTCCACAGACTGCTGAAAACTTACAAAAAATCTTCTCGGAGTAAGTACTTAATGCAATGATTTTGGGCAAAATTTGAATGGTATTGGTTATATCAGTAAAAAATATTTTATTTTATTATTTGATTTCTTTCAAGTAAATTATAATTAACTAAAAAATTGGGAGACTTTACTGTATTAGTAGATTTTCTGTCAAATTCCAATTAAAAAAAGTTGTTTGGCAACTTTTGATGTTTATCACTTTTATATAGACTTTGGTATTTACAATGCAGTGGCATAGCGAGGGTCATTAGCGCCCGTGGCCAAAATAGCAAAAAAGGGCCTTTTTATAACAAAAAACAAATTTTTTTCAGAAAAAAACTTTTTATAAAAAGACGAGCATTTTTTTTGGCGCCTCTTTAATCGTTTGCGCTCTGAGGAAAAGGCCCTTTACCCCCGTTTCGCTATGCTACTGCACCTATGTGCCTCTAACATTTTTTTGTTTAATTATTTTTACAATATTATGATTTTATTCTTCTAGTTTAACTCAGGATTTACAAAGTCAATTGCCCAATGGTTGTGAAATTTTTCTCACTCATGATGCTGCTGCCGCCAATGTGAAGGCTTTTTCAAAAAACTCATCTTCAGTCTCATCAGTTTCCTGTGTCAACCATCGGTTAAATCTGGTCTGCTTGGCTGGACTTAAAGCCAGTCCTTGGTTCGAAAAAGCAAAAGCGTTTTCCTCTTTGCTTCGAAACTCACCCAAGATTGCAGGCCAAATCGAGGCCATTGCAGCGCACTTGAAACAAAAAAATTTGTTTAAAGGACCACTCCATAAAATTCAAAGCTTTGTCAAGACACGCTGGAATAGTATGTTTTTTTGCTTGAAGTCACTTTTAGATGCGAAGCCTATTCTTCTGTACATACAAAGAAAAGGAAAGAAAAATGAATTCCCTGACAAGCAGAATACCTGGTGGAAAGAAATTCCTGATGAATCCATTTTTGAAATCTGGCAGAAAGTTTTGCCCTTGATGAAAAGGCTTAATGACGCAATCAACACCTTGTCTGTTGAAGACAAGCCATCAATTCATGAAGTCATTCCCGAAGTGTTCAACTTGCACAAAATCTTCTCTGACAGCATGACAGAAGAAAACACAGAAGATGTGAAAAACTACTGTGCAGCTGTTTTGTCCAAGCTTGAAGAAAAGTTTAAGAACCATGGCTGCGATGAGAAAGCTTTTGCTGAAGCCAACTTAGATCACGCTACCGTGGTGTGGCTCTACATCGATTCTCCCCGGCATTATTCGAAAAGGTCAAACGAGAAATTATTAATGAGCATTCTTCCTACGAAGAATGGACCTCTGCAACACGCCCAGAGGTTTTTGAGGAGTTTTCCCGTGAAAACGACCCCCTTTATGAAGCCTGCAGAGATGAAGAAAAAGCAACAGACCCAATGGTTGGAGCTGAAGAGAAACCTCTTATTTTAATGGAGTGGGAAGCTTTTTCAAAAGTCAAAGTGCCAAAAAATACTGATGTCCTTTGCTGGTGGAAACAAAATGAATTTCGATTTCCACTTTTATTTACAGCTGCTCGTGCTGTGCTCTCCGTCCTAGCATCTTCTGCAGCATCAGAACGAGTTTTCTCAGAGGCAGGAAATATTGTAACTCCACTACGAAGTTGTTTGGATCCAACTAATGTGGCTCGTCTGGTGTATATACATCACAACAGCAGCAAATTCATAATTCAGTGGGATTTACAACTTGAATCAGGTAAATGCAACTTGTTAGAGGGTTTGTTGGTTGATGTAACAAATTTATCTTTTTAATTCTTTCATTTTGATTTTTGATTTTACTTTAATTTGAAAAATTTAGATTAAAAAAATTTAATTCAAATTTTTAAAGAAATTATAAAACTGTCAAAATGCAAATTTTTAATTTAACTGACTAAAACTGTTAGGAAATATCCTATCATATTTTAAAAATCATATTTTGATACAAAGTATCAAGAAGAGTAAAAATGCTGAAATAATTTTATTCAGGTCAACCTGAAGGTCTATCTAAGTCTGATCAGCATCAAAGAGCAGCCATCTCTGGAGATTTAGACTCTTCAATGAACAGTTCCATGTCTGCTGCCTCCTCGAGCAGAACCTCAACTCCAGTTAAGCGCAATGCATCTCATAGCCAATTTGAAGAAATTGATTCAGAAGATGATGAAGATCAGCTTAATCAGGTCTCCAGTGGTTCAAGTCAGAGTTTTGATGATAATGATGATTACGCATCACCCTGAATTCAAACAAAGACAACTTTAAAGTGCAGGTATTTATTCGTTGGAAATATTTAAACATCTAATAGTCTTATTCTTATACCCAAAATCTTATAAACACAACTCATTCCAGTATAACTTTTAGCAACTAAAATCTTTGTAAGAAAAAGTATGAGATACTTGGAAAAATAATAAATATGAAGAATAGATTAAAAAAAAAAGAAATATGAAGAATAGATTAAAAAAAAGAAAAGATTAAAAATAGTACGGTTAACATTTTTTTTTATTTTCAGGCCTCAAACGCATCAAGAAAAATCTCCTTTTGGCTCTTCGTTTCGTCATCATTAATTTTTTTATGTTGGTTCTTCAACTTTTCAAGACATTAACATTTTTTTTTAAGAAGAATTATTATGTTTAACTGTTTGTGTTACTAAAGTTAATTTTCATATATATTTTAAGTTCCTTTGCAGTACTAAAATCAAGAGGAAAAATTAAAAGGGCTGAATAAAATAATTTATGAATGTTATTTTTCATAATAGTAAGGCTATCATCAGACAGGCAATATTTTGCGGCCATTTAGAGCTTAGAAATACATAACAAGATAGGTGATGCGAAATCTAAATATGCAAAAAATAAAATTTGCAATATATTGCAAATCCGTAAATAAAAAAAAAATAGCAAAAATAATATTGTATTGTAATGTGTAATTGTATTTAATTTTTACAATTACAATACTCCTAACCCTAATTGTAGGTATGTGTGCAAAATTTTTAAACTATTCAGCTATTTAATTATTTTACATCATTGTAAAGAGCTTTCAATCAGTATAACGATGGTGAAAATTTCATAAAAAACTAATGATTCTACTAAAAGTTATGCCCATTTAAGTGACAAAAATTCATTATAAGGAATGCTTAAGAAAACTGCAACCAACTTAAAAAATTAGCGTTCGGCTTACGGTGGTTTTATAATAGAACTTCATTGTTTAGTTTTTAACGCATTACTTTGCCTCGATTATATTTTTATTCAACTAATAACAGAATATGGTTTTTTTTGTGTTTTTGTGTGTAAATTATGTTTTGAATACTTTAAAAAAATCACCAATATTTTAAATAAAGTTTCATTTTTCTAAAAAAACAATTTTTTAATGAATAAAAAAGTCAAATATACAAAATGTTAATAATCTTGAATCCTACCCCCAACCTCTCCAACAGCAGAATATTTGGTACCTTTACTGCGTGCAAAAATATAATATGAGCGTGTCATTATTTTTTAATAAAATTTGGCAGGTACATAGAAAATAGATATAAAAAATTGATTCAAAAGTTAGAAAAAAAACCCATCACCCCTTCAATGTCAACTCACTTCCAGAACAGGAATGAAGTTTTCAATAGCAATGAAATCACTAAAAACGTTAGTAACTGCAAAAAAAAAACAAATTGCAGTAAACTTACAACACTCTACTTTTAAAATATTAGTCAATATAAAATTCTAAAAAAAAGACGAGAAAAATCCATCCTTACGACACCTACCTCGAGCACGCGGTGAAAAAATGGTCACAGATTTTAACTTTAAAATCGGTGCCGTAAATCGCAGATACGCACGTACCTACATATTGCGGTAATATTGAGTGCTTGTTAATTGACATTAAGGGTCTGTGTCTCGGAATCGCTTTCTCGAAATGAATCAGGAAAAGCGTAACGAGGCAAAAAATGTCCCGGAATAAATAACGAGACAAACATAAAAACTGTTCACTGAATAAAGTTATAAATCACACGGTTGGCGTGGATCACGATAATGCCAACCTAGCTGACCCAAGAACGCCACTTATATGGATTGATAGCGTACACATCAAGATAACTGTGAAAAAAATCAAATGTTTGTTATATTGACCAAGATAATTGACTTAAAAAATTTAGATAAGATAACTGAACGCTAAAACGTTTGGAGGGCCAGTCTGAGGAAAATTAATCTTTACAGATTTGGGTTGTTTTGAAAAAAAATTTGGAAAACTTTTATAAAAATTGAAAACTTTTGATAGAGATTTTCAATTCACAAAATTGAAAATCTCTATCAAAAGTTTTCTAAAAGTGTAATAATTTTTAAAGAGATAATAATTATTTTAATATAATATAAGAGATAATAATAATTTTTTTAACGTAACTTTTTGTTATGAAGGGTAAAATAGTCCTTTGGAGAGCGCTAAAAATCGTTCGTAGGACTGTGTCATCAAATAAGATCTCTTTTAAATTGTCATTAAGTGTAACACGTATCATTGATTTAAATAGTTATAAGTATGTTAAAAATTGTAATTGTTAACAAGTGTCATTAGTAATTGTTAACAAGTATGACTAATTTAAATAATTATAAGCTTTTTTTTGAACATTAAATGGATTGCAACAATGTGTAACTTTGTGAACACGTTTATAATGGAGACAAGTTGTTGATTTGACATTGATTATTGATAGCCCAGCCCTCCACATTAATATCTATCTATCATCATCAAGAAGGTCTTCAAAGCATTCAATTCCAAGCAAGGGTGTGTACGTTATCAGATGACATTCACTTCCTAAATGAATTTTAATCGAACACTGTTGACTGTTTGCCATTATGAAGATAATGAACATACAAATAAGACTCAGTAATTATTTAATCTAAAAATGTAGTTTTTCAGTAACTATTTAATCTAAAATTGCAGTTTTCTCTCAACACATTGATGAGATGACAACAATATTCTCTTGCAGCAAAAATCTATTTTTACAAATTTTCTTCTCCTTTTACACCAGACAATATCCCTCAAAAATGCCATAAAAACCAACACATATTTACAATTATTTTTATAATTGTCGCAGCAGAATTATAAAAGCTGAAATAATTTTTAGGCCTAATATATCATAACTGACTTTACATAACTATTCAGACAACTAAAATTATCTTGATAAAAACAAAATCTATTTTTAAACTTGTAACATTCTGCAACTTTGAATTGTTTTATTTTCTTTTTATCTTTCGATTCGCTACCCTCAAAAATGGTCAGATACCAGTTTTCAGCTGATGTCTTCGAGTATAACTTGAATTATTCAGGAAAAGGTACCACTAAAATATCCATAATGGAGAATATGGGCCCAAAAAATGGCATTTTCAGTCTAAAGTTCAAAATAGCATACCTTTATAATGATTCCAATTACCAAAACCATCTTTTATGTTAAGGTGGTGTACACCTCTTCTTTTATCTGTAAAAAATCCAACCCCATGAAAGTTAGGCAACTCCAGGAATTAGTGAAAGTGTAACCGATGGTAAGAAAATGTCTTAGCCTTTTTAAAATCAAGAAATGATTGTCAAAAAAATTTGTTTGTGTTATTTTCTCTACATATTTGGATTCAGCAACCTCAAAAAATAGTTACACTATAAAAACAATCCGTTAGAAAAAGTAACGGATTGCGTGTCTCCGTTAAATTAACGAAGTAATTCGTTTCCAAAAACAACAAAATTTATTAGTGAAGTTAACAAATTACTTAAATTCCATAAAATTCAACGGATGAAATAATAAAATCCGTTGAAAAAAAAAATTTTTTTTTTAAAATGGGTTCCGAAAGAAATTATGAAGTGCTTCCTCTGTAGATTATATTTTTTATCATTACATATCTTTTTTTCGAAATTTACATGAATTGACTTCGAGATGTTCAGAAGTCAAATGCACTTTTGATAAATGCAATAGAGTTTTCATTAGTTTCATAAAGTTTAGAAAACATTATGAAACCCAGCATTCAACAATAATTCCTGATGAGATCAAGCTGCAAGTTCAACTGCCACTAGTTAGTTTCATTTTATTTTGTTCAAGTTTATCTATGTATGTATATATATATGTGTGTGTATGTGTGTGTTAGTGTGTGTGTGTGTTTGTATGTATGTATGTATGTGTGTGTGTGTGTGTGTGTGTGTGTGTGTGTGTGTGTGTGTGTGTGTGTGTGTGTGTGTGTGTGTGTGTGTGTGTGTGTGTGTGTGTGTGTGTGTGTGTGTGTGTGTGTGTAAAACAGACAACTAAACATGAAATAAATTTCATTACATATCAGTGTATCCTTTCTTGACACACCCTTCCATACAACAGATTTTATCCTTAGATCCAAGAATCTGTTCTTAAAGTCGCTCCACCATTTTTACCTAAAAAGTTACGCTTAACTTTATTCTTTACCTCTATAACTTTTTTCTTTATGTTTATGTACATTTTATAATTTCTTATTTGTGTATATGTGTATATATGTATGTATATGTGAACACATTACAATAACTATTTGACCTATATTTTAACTCTTTTAAAAGTCTGTTTTGTAAATTTTTGTAAAGTTCTACTTTTACCATGTGACTAGTTTATTTCTTATATTTTTTTCTTGTCCTTTCTTTATATTATTTAGGTCATTGCATTTTATTAGTGAATTACTATTTGCAATGACCTGTGTTTTTTGTAACACCCTTAACACGAAATATATATATATATATATATATATATATATATATATATATATATATATATATATATATATATATATATATATATATATATATATATATATATATATTTTAAACTAAAAAATAAAAAGATATTCTTTTCATATATTATTTTTAAAATCTTGTTTGTTAGAGTTTTATTTGTCATCATATTGAAGTACTTTACATAAAAAATGATAAAGTTTTGAATTGTTTTTTCTATAATCATTTAACTATAAAAAAATATATAGATGTGTTATAATTTTTAATATTTGTATTATTATCTTATATGTTTTTAGCTTTAATATGTAGTTTAAGCAAGTTAAGGACTTAGATGGACATCAGCTTACAATGGTTTAATCATGTTCAAGTATTAAAGTTATCTGTTAATCGTTGTGTGTTTTTAAAAAAATAAATTTGTCAGTTACATCAGACAAATATTGTAAAAAATGAGTTGTTAACAATATTTTTTGTTTACAGGATCTTTAAATCACATTTACATCGTAGATAAAAGGTTTATTGCAATAAGTTTAATTAGCCAGCTTTTTTGTAGTTACACAGTTTTAGTATAAACTAATTGGTTAGTTACACAATTATCTTTATATGGCTTGTTTATATCCTTATAATTTGCTATTTTAGATACATGGTATGCAATATCACGCTGTAAGTTTAAGTTGTAAAATTAAGAATTAGATTTTGATTTGCATTTCTTTTGATGGGGATATTTACTTAGGTTAGGTACAACTAAGTTTATGTATGCCTTGTTTATATTCGTTTAGAATTTACTACTTAGACACGAGAGATGTCGTATCAAATTTAAATTCTGATATTGCTATTTGCATCTCTTTTGGTGAGCTTATTTATTTTTGTTTTAATTTATTGTTATTTAAGTTGGAGACCTTTTTTTATTTTGTTCCTGACAGGTTTTGAAGTATGTGGAAATTATAGAACCTTTCAGTTATCAAATAAGATTATCTTTTGTTACACATTTTTATTAAAGATATTATTTAGTTGTTGCATTGAACTTTATCTTTAGAAAATGGTATCAGAAATAAATAAAATAAAAAAATTTCTATTATCAATTTATAAATCAGGAATAAACAATAGCAATATTTCTTAATCGTACTTTGTAAAATTTTATTTTCATTTCATACTATTTATATAATTTAGGTTCCATATTTTCTTTATTGTATTTTATGTTATATTTACCTTAAGGAATTGACAACACGTTGCTGGAATTGAAGCGTGAAACATGTACTAAGAACAGCAGCGTTAAAACCTAAAACCTAATTTGTTAACAATTGGTTTAGTTTAAACATCTATTGTGTATATGTGTGTGTGTTTTATACAGATGTGTTATAACCTCAAATATAATGACTATTAAAAATATATTTAAAGACTATTTTGATTGTAATTAAAAGTTTGTGTACTGAATTACATTATTACAAATATTTGATTAGTTTTCAATGTCCAGTTAAAGAGTTTTTGAAGCTTGTTAACAAATTGAACACTATATTTCTCCCAACCATGTTAGTTTTGCATAATTAGTACTGCTTGTATCAGATGGGTGGTAATTATTACATTTAAAATGGTAAGAACCAATGTGTATTAAGAATATCATAATAAAATAATCCATATATTAAAAAAATGTAAGGATTATTTTATTATCAAATTACAATACTATGTGGCTTAATTCATCTTTAATTATAATGGAATGATTTTAAATGATTATTCCCTACAATAACGTTATTTTAACTGAATAAAAACAGCGGATAATTTGATGCATTGACGTAATAACTCCTTTATTTAAAAGGATTGTTTTATCGGAAAAATATCAACGGACTTCAATCCGTTAAAACTTTAATCCGTTAACTTAACGGAAAAGCCGTTGGTGCAATAGCCACGGATTGATCTGTTACCCAATTCGTTGTATACAACGGACTTTTTTTTTAGAGTGTAAAATAAGAGTTATTTACTCAGTATATAAGGAGCAAGCTACACATTCAAAATTTTGCCAAAGAGAAAGCCACTGATCTTAAAATATAACTAGATAGCGTATTCAATTGTCTTTTTCAAAAAAATTTGAAGCCAAAATTTACCTCCCAAAATGGCGGCGATCGGAGCTCTTAGCGGTGACCGATGTACATTTTTCAAGGCTTTTTACAGAAATATGAAAGAAAATAGTTAAACAGTTTTGAAAGAAAAACTAGGCTATGAAATAAAGTTTTAAAAATTTTAAAGAAATAAAATTTCTAAAAAAATCAGACAAAGAAATTATTTATATATATTAAGGTACAAAATATTCGATATACTTTTTAAGCGCAATTTATGATAAAATAATATTTATGCATAATATATGTACCTTTTAGTTCTTAGTTACCCAATTCAGTGAGCTAGAAGGTTGATAACATAATTGCATGGTAAGCGGCAGTGGTGTCTACTTATAATTTTGAAAATTTTTATATTTTCAGTCTTTGTAGCAAGATACCAGATATGTACATGCTGCATGCTATTAGCTGAGTGCTGTAAGTACACAAAACTCAGGGGTTCCTTCTAGGATTATTTAATACACAAATGTAATGAATGGATATAGTATTTAACAAGAATTTTAAATACAAAATATTATTTTACTTATATATTATTCTTTGTAATATTCCAGCTCTCAATGATTGAGTCAATTATTTTTGACTTGTTATTAAAAACGACTCATTAAGGGAACTTTTTGATAACATATATTTTGTATGTTATCAAACATCATCAACATTATGTATCTTATCAAAAAATGTATGATACATAAATTTACAATAAACTATCTGCATTAAATGTCAGAATGCATTAGTACTTTCTTATCATTTCAAACAAACCAGTTTTTTAAAATTCAAAAACAGAGGAGGTTTAATTAAACCAACCAAAAGTGTTGTTATTATATGCCAAGAAACTGAAAGATGTTTCTAAATGTTGCTTGCCTCAATAAATGGCCACCTTCCAAATGAAATAGGAATCAAAATGCCATTTCTAGTGCTGTTTTGAGATCAGTTGATTACTAAAAAATTTTAATGAACAAACTTCTCATATGTTTGACTCAACTATAACTGTTAAACATTTATTTGCACTGATTACACTTCTTTCAGAAAACTATGCAAAATTAAATCTTTATCACCTGGGTAAAAACAAACTGCCAAAATAACTGAAAAAAAGCTTAGGAAGCAATTAAGAAATCTTATGCTATTTAAAAACCAATCAAAAATATTTTTATGATATGATATGAACCTCTGAGTTGTGTGTAATCACAGCGCTCAGCTAATAGTTTATGCAGCATTTATAATTTTTTAGTGCCTATCTAATGCCTAAAAAACATTTTATCTTAAAAATAAAATCAGCTGCCTACCATTCTGTTGTGTTATTAACCTTCTAGCACACAGCATTGGGTAGCTAAGAACTAAAAGGTACATTAATTATATAACAAATGCTAACTATTTGAAACTTGAGATTTCTGCACAAGCAACCAAACACTTTTTCTTCACTATTATTAAACAAACTAAATTTAAGCAAATTAAAATTTAAATTTGTACTTAGTTTTACTGAGAATTTTTATTTTACTATATTTATTCTAAAAAACGAAAAACAGAAAGTTAATATAGAATAACTTATTGTAAGAATATGTTTTGTTAAATAAAAAAATATTTATAAATTTGAAATTTATGTAAATATGTTATATTCCGTTATTTTTATAAAAAAAATCTTATGTTAAACAAAAAAAAACAACTAGATTCTTATTAGAAAATTATATATTTATCAATATTTGAGCTTAAAATATAAAACTTGATTATCATTATCATCAGTTTCTTAATTTTCATATCACCATTCCTTAATCCGCCACCATCTTGGAAGACCAAAACTGGCTTCAAAAAATTTTCCGTATACGCTATGCAGTTATATTTTGAGATTAGTGGAGAAAGCTATGTCTCAGCGAAGTTGTCTCGATTTCATAAAGCAAATGGTTGCGCAACTTATTTAAAACAAAAAATTTTTTAATAGACACATCCCGAATTCCAATGATGTAATGTTACGGCTAACCATGACAAACTATTAATTTTCAAATAAAACATTTAAAATTTTTTTGTTTTTATTTGCCACAAAAATATTTTGGAACATGATGTTTTTTATGTTTGTTTATTGTTGTAAATCTTTTTCATTACTTTAAAAAAGAATATAAAAAATATGGATGTAAGATGAGGTTAAAGAAAGCCAAACTATTGCATCTGTAAGAATACATATAGAGCATGCTATTCAAAGAATAAAGCGATATAAAATAATTCGTAATGAAATATCTCTATCTTTGCATGGTTCAGTAAATCAAATTTGAACTATTATTTGTCTCCTTGAAAACTTTCAATCACCATTAATAAAAGATACAGAAAAAACAATATTTTTTTAAACTAAAAGAATTTACTTTTTAATAATGTAATAAAAAAACCGTTTTTAAATAATAATATTTTGTTTGTCATATAATTTATTGTTCAACTTCATTAGTCTCAAGTTCAACAATAGCAGGTAAAAGATATTTGATAAAAAATAAGTTTATTTTATTTAAAACATCTTTTAAGTACATTATATCAAAAGGAATTCGAATAATAATGCATCCTTTGAATGTATAAACAATGAAATCACAAAATATTACTTGTGATATACTAAGAGCCATTTGTATTTGAGTATAAAATCCATTTTCATGCTTTTTTTGCAAGACTGGTTTGTCACTTTTTATTTTCACATAAAAAGTTTTGTCGAGTACTAATTCTTTGGGTGTATAGTTTCTCTTTGACCAAGGACATTTTATTTCTATTAACCCAATTTCATTATTCAACTCTCCATTAATTAACATACCATCAGGTGACGCTGCAAGCCATGGTAAATTAGGTTGTATAACAATCCCTGTTTCTCTGCATTTTATAGAATGATTAAGTTTGTGTTTCATAATGTCTTTATAAATATCTCTATCAATAGGTTCAAACTCTTTACCATGTTGTACAGCTTTTTCAAAAAGTTCAGAATCAAATAAATTATATTTTTGTGTAAAGATGGATATTAGACTGTCAAGGTTTTTGGTTTTAATATATACTTTGTGAGCATTGCTAGAAGTAATTTTGTTTCTTCGTATTGCAAGCCATTTATCTGACAAATTTTGTAAAACTGTTGTTTTTTCAATATCTTTTGGCTCTAAATGTGTAACTTTAATTTTTCTAAATAGTGTTTCTTTTCAAAAGAAAATGTACAATTTGGAATGATGTCATTAAAGTCATCATTTATTTCTTTTAAGGGTAAATACTCAAATTCAATTTCTGGTTCTTGAATAGCAGATTCATCTTTAGCAAACTTTTGTATATTTGATATTATTTCAAAATAAGGTTCAACAAATTGCAAATGCATACTAAGAGGTGAGCCTGTTGGAAATTGACCAAATCTTGTATTTACATATTTGCAAGTGTGAATGGGTGGCACAACATGGGAAAAACCCAATTTTGTAGTCAACTTCAATAAGTTTTTTTTGCAACTTTAACACTTAAGTTCATGTGATGTTCATTAAAAAAAAGTCTTGGGTCATACAATGTAGAGTATATACCACACTTATTATTTTCTCTCTTAACAGTTGAGCTCATTACAGGAACTTTACTTATATTTTTTTAACAAGGTATGCCCCATTGTCGTTGTTTACTTGTACAAGAAATTTCAGTTGGGACTTTTTTAAGAAATTTCATAGAGTAATCAGTTAATTCTAACAACAAAGCCATTACATGGTTACAATATCCACTCAATCCTGCTGGACAAGAACAGTAAGCATACACAACATGGGACAAAATGTTTGATAGGTGTACAATAACTTCCCTTTTTTCCTTTTTCATACTCGCTTTACACAATCCTTTAGCTTGAAATACATTTTTTGCAGAATATGTAAATATTGTGTCTGATGAAATATAACGCTCATCTTGGAATTTCCTACCTCTTAAAAGTGTTTTTTTAATTGACAGTACTTTTGATTTACCACTTAATTTACGATAATTTTGAAATTCCTTTATGGTAAACAAGGACATTTCTTTCAAGCTTTTGCCCCATTTGTTATGTAAAAGATACTTTTGATTTATCTTTGTGACTTTATACGGTATAAAAACATTACTTTCTTCTAAACAATCACTTTCAGATAAGTCTTCTGACAAAACAAGAGGAATAGCTTCTTCAGTATTTAAAATATCATTTAAAGTTACAGTTGACATATTTTTTTAAATATTGAAAGAATAATGTTTTTTCATATCTAAAATTTTTGTCATGGTTCGCCTCGATTTCAGGTAGCCGTAACGTTACATCATTGGAATTCGGGATGTGTGTATTCAGCACCATTCTAATAAGATACATTTGGAATTTCGCAAGTACCAAAATATTTTCCTTCCAACTCAATATTTTGAGAATGGAAGAATGACTTCTCCACTAGTAATTATTCTAATGGGAGTTTCAGGTTGTGGGAAGTGAGTAAAAGATTTTTTAAAATTTAACACATTAAATGTTATAATTTTTTAAAAGCAATTTTACACTGTCAACCGGTGCACAGAGACTCAGGATGATCAAAAAACAGAAAAAACTCATTAAAATTTGATGAAAATTGAAAATAAACACATTATATGTGAAAATAATTGTTTTTTGGGTCTTTAGGGATTTTTAGGAATGCGTGCATACGCGTAACGCGCGCTTAAAGTTTGGCTGCACGCGTAAAAAATAATTTTAATTAAAATTTTAGAATTTTCAAGCTAATACTTGGTACATTTCTTTACTTGATATTTGTATGGTATTTAAGGGTATTGATACATAAAATTATTATTTTTTTTCAGATTTTTTATATTTCATTATTTATCTTACAATCATTTTAATAACTTCATCTGCTGATGGTTTTCCTAGATAATTCTTATGTTTTCTAAAATTTGTTATTTATTCAAACTCTCAAGTACATCCTCAGAACATACCACAATTAACAAAATTAGTTTATGTAATATGGAAGTACTATGCAGTAGCAGTTTGTATACAATAAGAGGTTTGTACATACCAGCCATACAAACTCACTATAAGTTTAGCAGTTAAAGTGTCAGTATATTATAATCTATATTATCTATCCACAAGATATGGGTAAGAGAATGTTATGCAATCTTATAATAACAATCAAGATAATTTCAGAAAAAACTTCATGATTTTTAAATGCTCCTCTGGCATAGTTCCCATCATTTGTTTCAGCTGCTACTATTGATAATTTATATTGTTCGTCCAGTACAATTACCATCATTTCAGCTGCTACTATTAATATTGTATAAAAACTTCTTGACTTTTAAAGGAAAGATTTTATCCAAAGTTTAGGGTTTATCCATGTTTAAAGGCAAAGTTTTATCCAAAGTGTCTTTAACTTTTTTGATCTATAAAACATTTGACTTTTTTTTAAAAATGTACTTTTTGCAGAGACTAAAAATAGAGCATGACGTTCAAAACCTAGTTCTTTTATTTTTTCTCTTTTGCTTCGCTCTCAAGGAACCACCTATTTTTTATGGGGTTTTCCAGAACTAAAATTACTACTTTTATTGGTCACAGGATTTTCTTGAAGCCATTGATATTCTTTTTCTATAAATGAATCATAATTTTTATCTCATTGTTTTAGTTTTTTCTTCGCTTTTGAAATGAATGCAGCTAAAGTAGCCTTTACTTTATTTATGTTCTCTTTGCTAATTTCTTCATTTTTATTTCATTTCTTTAAGAAAATCCTTCCATAATCTTAATTTATCCACTGTTTATTCACATATATTTTTTCACATTACACTGTTAAACATTTTATGTTATTATTTCTTTGACAATTGTCACATTAAGTTTCCTGTAATGTTTGAGTAAATAATATTACTTGTATATTACAAGAAATACTGAAGTTGTTAAGTAAAGGTATTTCAATTATGTAGTACTTATTGAATAATAAATCATAATTCAAAATTAACAATAAACATTTTAACAAACTTCTAAGTAGCATGACAAAACTATGTTTCTTGAAGCTATATTTAATATATTAAAACAAGTTATATAAATAAAAAACTCAAATTCAAGAAATACAAATGTTAATGAGTCCATAAAAACCTTGATTTCAGCCATTTTTGTTTGCTTTGATATAAAAAACTACTGTAAAAATGGAGGAAAACAAGGTTTTTATGGATTCATTCACATTAGTATTTCTTTAACAACTCCCTATACCACAGATGACTGCAGCAATTTCTTTATATTCTAAAAGTAAAAATGTTAGTTAACTAAAAAAAAATATCTCCTTGACACTTAGTGGAACATTTTTTTAGCTGATATTTAAAACAAAAAAGTATGTTTATATTCTATATTATTTTAGAAAATTCTTCTAATTTGAACAAAAAAAAAAACAGGTTGAAATTTATTTCAATTTAATTGAAATGTATAAAGTTAAAACTATCTTATAAGTAAATATAGTCTTTTATTTATATTAAAAAGTTTCCATTTTTATTTAATAAAAATCTCTCATTTTTCAGATTTCTCTGAAAATAATATTAAATTTTTTAACATCTTTTAACCATAAAATGTAAAATATAAGTTTCGTGAAAAAAATGGTTGTTACCTTTTAAATAAAAAATCTATCTAATTTAATATTATTTAAAAAAGGGCACAATATTTACAAAAAGTTGTGTAGGATTTATTGCAATTTTTTTGTTGTTTTGAGTCACTGTGTGGTGCTACTTTGCACCAAAATTTTCAGATTATCTTTTCAAATGTGCAATTTTACACGGTGGTAGAGGTTGAAAAACCTATAAAAACATGGTAGCTATAGTCAATCCAAAAAAAACCTTTTTTCTTTGTTTATGAATTAATGATAATAATAATAAAACTTAAAGGAAAAGTTTATTCTTACTATAATACTTTATTCAATAAAGACAATTTAAACAGTAATAAGTGCCTAACTATTCAATTAAATTTAAATAAAAAGAAAAATATTTTTTTATCTTAAAATTGAAATTAGCTTAAAATTGAAATTAAAAGTTCAAATAAAATTAAATTTGAATTGATTTGGCTCCTTAGCAGACATTTAAAATTTCTGAAAAATATTGTTTGTTAAGAAATATCTTCATACAGCCAAC
The DNA here is from genome assembly GCF_058129835.1 of Hydra viridissima. Classification (NCBI taxonomy): domain Eukaryota; kingdom Metazoa; phylum Cnidaria; class Hydrozoa; order Anthoathecata; family Hydridae; genus Hydra; species Hydra viridissima. The sequence continues at coordinate 6,130,861 of NW_028324300.1, forward strand.
AGCTGAGTCTTTTACTCTAATTGTTTTATTCCTAGCTCTTTAAAAGGTTTTATGTTTACATTAAGAGTTTGAGAAGAAAAAAAAAAAAAACATAACTTGAGAAGGGAGGAAAAAATGAGGAAAAAAGTTATTGCCTAACAAAGCTTTTACTCCTGACCTTTTTTCTTATGAGTTAAAATGAAAAAAAAAATCACTCTTCAAAAGCTACTTTAGACCATTAAACCATCTACATTTAGTGCTGAAATATCTTGCCCCTTTCTCTTTCTCTTCCTAATTCTCTTTGAATCAGAGCTTTTATTAAAGCTCTGATTCAAAGAGAATTAGGAAGAGAATGATATTACAATTACAATTGATATTACAATTACAATTACTTGAATTTTTAATAGTAATTGAATTATAATTACTTGTACTTGTAATTAACTTGCAATTAATTATATTAAATTTACTTGTAATTGTACCTTATAAAATACAATAACAGTTACAATTACTTCATGAAAATGTATTTAATTACAATTAAATTATAATTACAATTGTAATTGACCCAAGTCTGTTTAAAGTAATTGACCCAAGTCTGATATCAAGCTTCTTTCTCTTCCAGTAACCCTAAAAGAAAAGAGTTATTATGGAATCAAAGAAGCAACCTTAAGTTATACCAACCATTTTTCTATATTGAAATATAGGTTATAAACTTTATGTTCTAAATGTTAAAAAGTTAAAGAAGAAATTGTATTTATTGGACTTTTTCCTAAAATCAAATTAATCCTTTTAATATTCAGAAACCACATGTAAAAATGAATCTTAAGTTCTCGAGTCAAGAGTTAATCATTTTTTGGCAATTTATTTTTAACAAAAAGATTCTTGAGGAGTTCTTATGCTTTCAATTAATTTTTATAAATATACCACCTTATCATTTCAATTCTCCAAATTTCTTTTACATCAAATTTTTTGAATATTTTCATTATTTGTGTTTCCGTATTCAGTGAGTGATAGATACTTGAACTCGTTTTATTATATTTTTGGTTGTACTACACAATTTTCGGGAAAAGGTTTATGGATAATTGCATACATAATCTTACACATTATTTATATCTCACAATAACTATAAATGTCCCTACATCTTCTTTACTGTGGTATATGAGGTATTTGATTCATTTTATTGTACTTAGTTTTTTTGATCAACTGGAAGTCATTGTTCAAAGGAGCATGCCTCAAAGAAAAGTAAACAGTGTAATATAGTAAGATGTAGCTGTAAACAAAATGTCTTGAAATGCTGCTTCTGTAACTTTCTTGAAAATATGGTATTAGCAAGCAAGTCAAAACATATTTCTTTAAGTTTCTCTCCAAGAGCCTATATACTCCATTCTTGTTTCCTGTGTTTGGCAATGTTGTGTATAATTGCTACAAGATTTTGTTCAATATTCTATTCTTTATACTTTATACAAACAAAAGCAATTTTGAATTTCAGTGGATGATAACTTTTTACTACTCAGCAGGTTATCTTTCTCTTGAAACCAATATTTGAAATTGGTTTGTGTTTTTATGTAATGAGATTCAGCATAAGCAGGGTGGCCAGCCAACTGGAAATCAGGGCAATCAGGGCAATCAGGGAAAAGCATTTGAGTCAGTGAAATCAGAGAAAAATCAGGAAAAAATTAGGGATTTTCACTTTTTTTTGCCAAAAGTCAGTGAAAATTAAATTTTAGTTCAAATTTTTTATTTTAAACTTGTATAAATGAATTTACACCAACTTTAGAAAATATACAAAAATTTCAATGAAATCTGTTAATTCTATTTATTCTATTTTTTTTAACTATTATTTTTATTTAGTTTCTTTTTATTTTCTTTTTTTTATTTTCTTATTTTAGTTTCTTTCTTATTTTTATTTAGTTTTAACTGAGTTTCTCCGCGTAGCAGCCTTGTTCGTCAAGGTTCATGTTTTGGAGTTAAAGAGTTGATCGAGGATTGTAACCACAATAAAAGTAAATAAAATAAAAACTAATAAAAAAAAAAAGAGTAGCCTCCTTGACTGAAATGGCCCTCTTGGCCTTGGGGAGGTGAATAATAGAAGTAAAGAAAAATTCAATTTATTTTAATATTTTTTTTGTTATTGTGGTTACAACCCTCTTAAATTCTAATAAATATAGTAAATATGATTGCTAATATATTATTATCTAAAGTTTGAAACTTATCTTTAAAATAAATTATTTTTGTATTCAATTTATTTAACTGTGTGCTTCTATATGAATTAAATATTATATCTATATAATATATTTTATAACTGTATGTTTATATAGTGTAGATTTTTTCAAGGTATATAATTAAAGAGTAGTAACAATAATGTCTAAACTAACTTATTTTGACAATGACTGGATCAATCATGAGTTCTATCTATCATGGGGTTGGCTAATGAGAATTGTTTCAACAACTTCTTCCAGCACAGTAGTACCACCTTTCTCTCTATTTATGGCTCAAAATGATGTAACATGTTCTGAAATACTTTGGGCACTATACGTAACTCAGCAACATTTTTCATACAGATCATGTTCCAAAATTGGACTTCTATTTCAGCATAAGTTTTCTGACTATTAGGAAAACTAAAGTGGCCTATAACATTACACATGGACTTGCCCCGTATTTTCATGATCTAGTTTTAAAAACTCTACCCACATTGTTGTATGTTTTTATGAATCTTGTTCAAAAATGCCAAATGGATATTTGTATTCGATATTGGGATGTTAGGCGTAACCAAGTGACTACAAGATACTTTTCGTCTGAGTTTCTTGGCCATGCAACTGCTTATGATTTGTACAAAGGTTTTACAAATGTCCTAAATGAAAATCTCTGAGCTAAAATTCTACAAATATCTATGGATGGACCAAATCTGAATTGGAAGTTTTTTGATATACTCAATGATGAATTCAGTAAAAAATTTGAAACATGTTGTACATGGTGCATTTCAAGCAGGTCATAAAAAAGTGATTAGGAATGTTAATGGAGTACTCAAGAGTTTTTATAATCTTTTTCATGATAGTCTTGCATGTAGGGCAGATTATCAATCAATTTGTGGAAGTGATAAATTTCCTAAGAGATTTTGTTCAACAAGATGGGTTGAAAATGTATCTGTATGTTAGAGAGTTGTAGATATTTACGATAATGTGAAGTCGTATGTTAAACACTCTAAACTACCAAACAATTATGCTGTAAATATTGTTGCTGATGCTTTCAATGATCTTTTGATGCCTGCTAAAATTTCATTTTTTCAGTATTTGGCTTTAATTGCAGAACCTTTCTTAAGACTTTTTCAGTCAGATTCTCTGTTAGCACCTTTCCTTTACCAAGAACTAGAAAAACTAATGAGATGTGTCATGCAGAACTTTATTTAAAAAAATGTATTGAAAAAGAAGTGACTGTATCCAGTTTTATATTGGAGTGGTTGATAAACTGAGGGAGAGAAGTCCTTTAAAATATAAACTTACAAGAGCTATATCCGCTTTAAAACCCATTACTATTTGTTCTAATTCTGACATAGGAAAAACCAGAATGACTGATTTATTCACAATCCTTCACGAATCTAAATGGATTAATGTTACATTAGCTGATAAGGTCAATATACAGTATCAAGATTTATGTAATCTTGCCAAAGGCATCCACAGATTACAGTTTACAAATTATAATTTTTATAAAGATAGGTTGGATGTTTTTTTAACTCCTTTTATAAGCCAGAATTTTAGTTTGTTATTTGAAGTATCCAAAATTGTCTTCACTTTTTCACATGGAAATGCGCAAGTTGAAAGTGGGTTTTCTATCAATTCAGATGTTCTTGTAGAAAATTTACATGAGAGCTCTGTCGTTGCCCAAAAACAGGTATATGACAGAATTCACCATGTTGGTGGAGTTTGCAATGTTAAAATAACCAAATCAATGATCAAAATTGTAAATATGTCTCATTCACATTACAAAGATTCATTGAAACGAAAGAGAGAAGAACAGTTGCAAGAAGAAAAAGAAATTATTGATAAAAGATTAGCTGTGCAGAAAATCAAGGAATTAAATGCTAAAAAAACAATGCCAAATCAACATCATCAGGAAGATATGCGTGAGATTGAAGTTGAATTAAAAATGCTTTCTCACAAAATTGAATGAACAGATTTACATTTTTTTGATTACATAGATTTCAATTATTTTTACTTCCTTAAATTTAAAAATGATTTTTAATCTGAAATAAATCAATTTTTGAAAAACAAAAAAAATATTTTTTTTATATTTAAAATCTTTATTTTATAACATTTTTATATGTGTGTGTGTGTGTGTGTGTTAATTCTTTTGAAAGTTTAAGATAATTCTTTTAAAGATTTCTATAAAATTTTCTGAACCCTAGTTGTTAATATGCAAATCTATTATATATATTGATATCAGGCCCGGTATAGTACCTTAAGTTTTAATACAGTAGAAAAAGGTATATAACACAATCAACAACTCAAATTTTTGTAAAAAGTTGAGTTAAAGACTATATAGACTAGTGATATTTTATTATTAGATTAGTAGTTATAAGTTTATTACAAATTTTAAGGCTGAAGCATATAATACGATTGTTTAACATATAAATAATTTCTCTACAGAAAAACTCTGACTTGTAGCTTATAAGTTATTTCCTTTATTGTAATAATCTATGATATTAAACTGGAAAAAAAAGGTACTTGTTAAAAAAGTAAGTTCAAGTAACTTAGAGAAAAATATAATAAGTCAGGCAGAGTTCAGGGAAAAGGGAAAAGTCAGGGAATTTGAACAAAGTGGCTGGCCACCCTGATAAGTTTTTCAGTGAATGGTTAATTCTGTATTTGGTGAAAACAATTGCTTTAATATTGTCCACTTTTTTTGTATAAGTTTAAAATGTAATTTTATTATTATTAAATGCTGAGGAATTGATATCAAAACATAGACTTTTTGCTGTCACTATGGGGATAAATGTTGCTTGTCTGTCACTGACTTTAGTTTTGTTTTATTAACTTAATTGTAAACTTAAATTGGTCTTAAATAGATCTTGCATCAGAATGTCATACTAAAACATACAATTATATTTTAAACTGTTATCAAAGATAATTAAATATATCAGTTTAAAAAAATGTGATGTATCAAAATTGGTGCAACAACATTATTAAAGTTTTTTACCCCTAAATGCTTTTTTGCAATCTATACATCTCTTTTACATCAATTTAAGAAAATTGTTGCATATTTCAGTTGGAATTCTTCTCCAAATGGTATTTAGTTCTTGTTTTGATTTTAATTTCTTAAGCAAAATGTTCCAACTGTAGTTGAACAAACACATTTTTGCAGTATTGTTTGAAAGTTTTGGTGAATTCATGATAACTGAATCTTGAATTAGCTTTCACTTGACAGAATATAAGACTGTTCTCATGGTCTGAATTTTTTTTTACCTTTATTACACTCAATGCTACCTGTTATTTTAGATGTTATTAGTGTATTTCTGATGGAAATAATTCCTCATTATTGGAAATTAGCTGCTTATTAATTCTCTATTGCTGATCCTTGAATCATTCTTCATATCTATTATTTGCCACTTTATTGCTTTACTTACTGCTTCTTGATCCATTTCAATGTAACTTAACTTTCAAATCTTCCTAAAATCTTAAATATAACTATGATAGTCATCATTAGCAGTTTTATACAAATTTTTTGTAATTAATTATGAATAACTGTTGATTTTGGGAAAAAATAGAATGGAAATTCATTTTCAAATTCAAAACTTAATGCATCTACTTTGTTTTCACAATATTTTCTGGTATGTTTTTTTTATATGCACTTGATAAATTAAAATTCATAAAAAAATTGAAATAAAATCTATATAAGTCTATCAAATATGGTTATTTTTTATCATGTTTTGAAAAAAGAATTTAAAACATTCTTAGTATACCTATTTTTTTTGAAATCACTGAATATGCCTTTTATGAACTTGGTTTATGGTAAAAAAAAAAATAAGTGTTCTGTATTTATGAGTAAATATTTTGCAGAATGAATGAAAAATTGGAATAACTTACATGGAAGTATTTGTTCAGGTTTTACTATAATATTTTAAATAAAATTGCAAGATCAGCAGAGTTCAGAAAAATTCTACAAAAACCTTTTAAAGCAAAAAAATACTTCTTTTAATGAAAAAAACAATATTCATGGCATTATTTTTTTTGAAAAATCTGTGACAATGTGGCCTTGCCTGATATACATCTAATAGTTTAATGCTTTTCTTTTAGAACAACTGTTGGAAAAGCTCTTTCAGAAAAGGTATTTTTTTGGTTGTTTTATAATGAATGTAATTTACATTTTTAGTTTCAGAAAAAAGTTCTTTGATAATTTGTCATAGTTAATTCACTGTCTGCAAAAAATTAGAAATAATGTTTGTGGCTATTCCTGAGAAAATCCTTTGCAAATATTGGTATACACTCATAGAGCAACTATACAAAATATTTAACTCTTTTAGCTTTGTTTGAGAGATATTTAATTAAGGAAATGAAAAACACCATTAGAAATAAGAAAATTGGTGATTAATCAACATAAAACTAAGATTAAATAATGATAATTTAATCTTAGTTTTATGTTGATTAATCACCAACTTTCTTAAAAGAATTTTAACCATCAAGAAAAAACAATCTAAAATTGTCCTCCATTGGGATTTTAATTATTTTTAGTAATCTTTTAAATTTATCATAAACCATACCTTCATTATATTACCACATTCAAAGGTTTAACCCTCCTTTTCCCCCTTTTTATTTCTTTAATTTGAAAAATTAGAATTTCCTGTTTAATTTCAAATCTGTTTAGAAAACTGCTGCAACAAGATATTAAAACTTGCGATGAAAATTTTCAAACAAGCCATTTTTTAATGGTCTTAAATGGTCCTGTTGGACCTAAACAGATTGCATCATAATGATTAATAGCAAGCTGAGATCACCTTATGGTAACTTATCGCAATCTTGGTTGTTATTATTAATATTATTATTATTATAAATGCTTTTTTCAAAATAGTTCTGTTAGCAAAGATGATTTTTAATTTTTTTGCCAACCCTTTAAAATCCAAGACATGGTCTATGTTAAGTTCAATATCTTACTTTCTAACCCCAAAATGAGGCAGCTAGAATCTATTTGTGAGTAGATTCCAACTACCTCAAACAAGTAAATATAGACACCAGAATGGTTTAGCCATAAAACAAATTTTAGCTGCTAAAGGAAAAAAATTCTCGGAATTTTTCACAATATTAAAATTCAGCATTTCTAAGGAATATAGCACAGCAACAGAGTATATTAAGGTTGTTTGTTAAGAATTAAGAAGAAAAAACTCTGCTGCTTAAAAAGAAAACCTCTGCAAATCATCTCATCAAGCTTAGAATTTCTTATGGAAATCATTTTTAAAAATAAGTCTAGGTGTTATTAAAGCATCACCAGCAATTGATGAAGCATCCTGCCCTCAGTTAATCCTACAAGAATATCACATTACATGTTTTTATTAGGTTAAAATCTTTGGTATTTATAATTATAGTCTCTCTATATATGCATATATATAGAGAGACTATAATTATACATGTTAAAATATTGCAACTTTGCAATATTTTAACATGTCTAAAAAAATATTTTGATAGAAGTAACTAAATTCAGCAGTTTTGTAACTTAATGCAAAGAAAGCAGCAAATTACCTTGATCAGAAAGAGAATGATGTTTTCTAGTTTACATGACAAATTGAACATTTGTGGGAAGAGTGTAAGTAAAAGGTTAGAAAATAGTAAATTTTAACCAAGGTATCTTGAAATATGGTACTAATATGGGAATGAATGGAAATTACTTTTACATATGATTTTAGTTACATTTGGGACTCATATTTATTATTATAGTTGAATGTTGAATTCATTGATGCAGATGACTATCATACTAAAGAATCAGTAAATAAAATGCGTGATGGAGTACCTTTGACTGATAAGGTATATTAATGTTTGTCTAATGATTGTTATAAAATTTTCTACGATGGTCCCCCCTAAATGTTAATTCATAATCCTCAAAGATATCATTTGAAAAATTTCACAAATTCAGGAAATATTAAATATCAAATAAAGTCAAGTAATTTATCTTAAGCAAGTTTACCTCAAAAAAGACACTGCAAAAAAAGTTGTGCAAAAAAAAGAACTTACCTGGTGAAGAATTGATAGGATTTATGAAAAAATATTAATGAAATAATAATTGAATTTAATAATTTAATAAATATTCATGTTACACAAGTTTCTGTGGTTTTTAGAACCATAAGTTCAGATGCCAAGTATACTAAACCATTTCCACAACCCCCATAAATCAGTGTTTTTTAACATAGGTTTATATATATACAGTACTGTGAATAAGTTTTAGCCCACCATAAGTTTATAATTATTTTTGATTTTATCGTAAAAATATAAAGGACTTATGAAGTAAAAAAAAGTCAGGTTTTTAGACACATATATTATAAACAAAAATGTCCAGAAATAATTTGATAAAATATGATACAAAAGGAAAGAACAATTAATACGTCATATGTCCGCCTTTTGTGTTGATCACATAAGCGAATCTCCTGGGAATTGATTCATATAAATTTGTAATGAAATTTTGTGGAATATTGTCCCACTCTCTTTTTAATATTTGAAACATTCTTCGACATTTTTGGGGTTATATTCAGCCTTTTTTTTTCCAGATATCCCAAACATGTTCAATAATGTTCAAATCTGGACTTTGAGAAGGCCGGTTCATTACTTCGAGAACTCCCTCCTCACACATGTCCTGCAAATATTTTTTGGCCACTCGGGAATAATGTTTGGGATTATTGTCTTGCTGTAGAATGAAATTATTACCAATTAGTCTCATTCCAGATGGTATTGCATGGTGTCTAAAAATTTCTTTATACTGTTCTCCTGTCAGTTTGCCATCAATTCTGATTAAATCACCTACTCCAGATGATGAAATACAACCCCAAACTAAAACAGAACCTCCCCCAAGCTTAATTGTTGGATGTAGACAATCAGGGCAATAAGCCTCTCCTACCCTTCTTCTTACATACTGTTGTCTTCTGCTACCGAACAATTCAAATTTTGATTCATCTGTGTATAGTACACGGTTTAACATTCCTTGCGTCCAATTATTATGCTGTTTTACATATTTAAGTCTTTTTTCTTTATTGCCACGACGTAGTAAAGGCTTTCGAATTGCAAAACACCCTCTTAACCCAGCAAATGTCAAATGCAAAGATGAGGAAACACTTGTCCCAGTCGCAGCCTGAATGTCTTGGTCTAGTTCACTGGAGGTTTTTTTCCGATTTCGCAGAGACACCTTTTTTAAATTTTACCCATTTTATTACTTAAATAACAATAAAAATAATAATAAAAAAGAAAAAAAGAAAAAAAAAAAATTGTAAATTAGAAGTTTCGCTCTTAAAAAAAAAAATAATATTAAACACACAGTATCTTTAAAATATCTTTGAGCTGAAAACAAATGAGGTTACGAATTGGGTTAAGATCAGCATACAATGAAAATAAACACGTTAGATATCTAAATTCAAAAATCTATGTAAAATTTTGATAAATATTGCTTTTGTCTGTTAAAATAGTGTTTAGTATTGTTTGAAGTTAGACATTATTTTAAATACAAAAATAATTGGAAGCTATTATTCAAAATCTGTTAAAAAAACACGAGTTTTAATAAATGGGCTAAAACTTATTCACAGAATTGCATGTATATATACATATTGGCAAACACTTTTCTTCTGTAAGAAATTTTTATATGATTTTGTTATTAAATAAATGTAAAACTGAGGTTATGCAAGCAGTTAGCTAAGTACTTTTAAGAAAGGCTCTCCTTTTTCATATTCCAATATAATGTACCTGGCGAAAAAAATGTTTTGGAAAATGTACTTAAATAATTTGTGAAAGATGTTTTACTTGCCTAAATTATTTAATATCAAAGGCAAAAGCTTAATTACCGCAAAATTATGTTACTCCTAAGTTTATTTAAATCTTACACAGTATTTGTTATACATAGTATGTATATATAATTTTGTTATACATAGTATGTATATATAAGTCATGTCTTCTAGGATCGAGTTATATGGTTAAATGTTCTTCGTGACATCATAATCAAGTAAGTTTTAAATTGAACATTAAACTAAAGCAAAGTGTTTTCTTCTGAAAGCTAACTTGTTTAATTGATAAAGTTAAAGTTTTTTGATATTTAAGTTTTCTTTTTGCTAATTTATGTAGTTATGTAATCATGTATTTTTGCTAATGTATGTTATTATTAATGTATACTATATATATATTGAATGTTGCAAATTGAAGATCCAAAGAAAAGGTGTGTTAAGTTATAAGGAAAATAATTGCGTCATGTGAACGTCTTCAATAAAAATAAAAATAAAAATTTTTTAGTTATTTGAAAATATTTTTTTATAAGCCTATTGCTCTCAGTTATGTCTGGTAAAATCATTCATTCAATACTTTTAAATCTTCCAGTTCTTATTGAATATTATGTCAAAATAGATATTCACCATCAGAATCATAAACTCTATTGAAAGGAATTATTTTCTTAATTTATGTAGTTGTGATTGATGACAAGGCCGCTTTGCTGGTGAATAATAGTGTTATACACCTCTCGCATCACATAGACGTTGCTCGAGTTAAAACTGTCGTTGCCTTTGTTTTAGCTTTCGCTAAAATAAGACTCATCGAATATGAGTGGCTTTTATTCGAGTTTACCACTTGTCTTTGCTTTTGCTCTCTAAGGCTCAGTTTACTGCGATATATTCGTTTTTTGTTTCGGATAGCTGTCTTTCTTTTTAATTTTTTGCAAATAAATTAAATAATTAAAAATGTTTGCATGTCTTATTTCAAGGAGCTTTTTGTGAAACTCGTCTTTATATTTAAATTTTTTCGACGTTTTTAAATTTTCTTTTCGGCGTTTCTACCATCTAAATTTTATTACGGTAAATTTTATTATGCGCTTTACTATATGAACTAATGTTTTTGAAATATATTCGGCATATTTATGCAATTCAAAGTTTAAGTTTACAATTCGATAAAATGTAACGTTCGCAATTGTTATTAGATAAAACCATTAAACAACTTAAGTCATTTTGTGTGATTACACTTGATGAACATCTTTTTTTTTCTTTCTTTTTGATATGCATTTTCATCCAACGAAAAATTTTTTAGGAAAAATAAAAGCTAATAATATACAAGTGATTATTTCTATTAACTTTTTCTAATATTGATCGTATCTTTTTGCAACAACTTTCAAAGAACAAAAATAATGCTAAAATGCCTTGGAGCCATTTGATCTTCAGAAAAAAGATGAGGCAAGGTCTAGACAATTTTCTAAATTATTATTATGCAAAGACAATAATAAGTTGGATTCAAAAGACATTTACAAAATGTTCATAATATTATTTTGCGAAAAGAATGCAGAGGTGAGCTACCAAATAAATATTCCATTTAATCAAATTTGGGTTCTATGATAAAAAAAAATTGAGTGGAAACTTTGCTAGTCTTGCAGCTGTAGATGCATTCTTTATAATAAGTATAACGAAATCTGATCAAATTCATGAATTTCTTCGAGAAAAAAGCTAACTTCTCCCAAATACTCAACAGATGTCATGAATCTTATGTAAAATTACTACAAGAAAATAGCTGAAAAAACAAAAGTAAGATACTTGAATTAAAAACAAAAATAGGTTCAAATTTAGTGTTGATTTAGATGAATATTCAAAATGTTCTAATAATTCAAAAACTGACTGTTTAAAATATGCTAATAATAAATTTGGACAAGTAATTAAAAAAACTCGTTGAAATGAATTTCAACATTGATTTTATGTTGGTCATGGTTCAAAAATTTGTTAAAATTAAAAAAGCAGTTTGTTTTAGCTGATGAACCTAAAGTGATAGAAAATTTAACAAAAAGTCTTACCACTTTTCTAAGGTTCTGAAATGATTTTTGGGATTTGTTTTTAAGGAGTTTACACTAACTTGGATTAAGGGAAGTTACACTAATAACACTCAAAGAGGGTGTTATTATAATTAGTGTAACTAAAAATTAAGATTTAAGAACTTGATGTTCATGGAAATTATTTAGCAAAGGATCTTACGCTCTAGTTAAAACAATTGCTCATAGAAGGAAAAAAGATCTTGTTGTCTAAATGCTTTTTCAGCCTCAACACTAGATGGATAAATAGTCAAAAGATCTTATAATTTGGCTCTTTTGATTACTTGTCTTGTGTTGAGGCTGAAAGAGCATTTAATTCAACTGAACTTTTTTTTACCAAAGTTTAGGACTAATTTTATAGACCGTCATTTAGATGCAACAGTTTTCTTAAGAACCTTTAAAACTTAATATGACGAAACTAATTTCTCAAGAGCAATTAAGATACATATAAACACTTTAACTGGAAGCGAAAGTGGTCATTGACTTTTGTCACTTAAAAAAATAGCTATTGCCATCACATTTGCTGAACATCGTGGCGATTTCTTGCTCGTTTTACTTGCAATCTTTAATTTTATTCAAATTAATTATTACAAATGTTTATATTAGTAGTTATTATATCATTAATTTTTTATGTTGTTGGATGTTTGTTTGATCTTTTTTTGGAATCTTTCTATACTTTTTTAAACTTTAATTTGATAGGAAAATATTGGAAAAAACTACGATTGTACTCGCCTGTTCAGCTCTGAAAAAAGATTATCGCGATATACTGAAAACATCCGAAAATGTTAAATTTTTTCACCTTGCCGGTAGCAAAGAACTGATAAAGCAAAGAGTCGTATTAAGGCAGCATTTATTTATGTCTCCAACATTAATTGATTCGCAATTTTCTTGTTTAGAAGCACCTTTAGGGGATGAATGTACCACAATAAATGTTGAAGTTAGTGTAGATGAAGTTGTTAATATTATAATCAGAGAAATACATTTTAAAGAACGTTTGAAAAAAGTTTAAACTGTAAATTGTCATTTTAAAAGGTCAAGTGTTATCTAAAGGGTCCTATGGAATATGTTATTATGTGCCATCCCACGCCAAATTTATTTCATCATGAAACCAAAATTTCAATAAATTATACCGTTTTAAGTACTAAGTATTTTAATTTGAAAGTAGAGTTTTTTTAGTTTCTTTTGTTGCGATCATTATAAATCATTTATGTCCAGAAAAAACTCGATAAAAGAATTTGAAATTGATCCTCATCTTGAGATATTTTTCGGTTTAGTTCTTAAATCAGTGCTACTTTTATGAAGATCTAGAATCATGATCATGAAGATTTAGAATTTTTAATATTGAATATATTCTTATAGTATTTCTGTTTGCAAAACTGTTAGTGGCTCTATGTGTGGCGTAAAACAAGCAAAGAGAACTTGCTCATCTGAAAAGTACCATGTCTCAACATTTTCGTTATTTTGTCTTTTAAGAAATTTGGTTCTTTGTGTTATATTGAATTCTTTATTAGCTGGAAGTCATTATTCTGACAATTAACACAAAAATTTGTTTATTGTCACAGTTAAAATGTAACAAACCAAATTTGTATGTTTATTGTTACAATAATAATATAACCTTACTGTGACAATATTTATATGCTGACTAATCAATTTCAGGAAAAAACAACGGATGTCCTTGGGTGTAAAAGAATAAAATGTACATTAACTTAAGAAAATACCCCTACACATCAGAGAAGTTATTTTCGTAAAAAACTGATTTTTACTTAAAACTGTTTAAAACGAAACTGCGAACGTCTTCAAACACTAAAGTTAAAAAGTGGAATTCCCTGGTACATTTGGGAATATCCGGGTCTCGATAGGAACAGAGCGAGACCCAACCCGACAAAAGCCAAAAAAAATTCTATTGGGTTTCGATTACCCGAACAGGTATTACCCGATAACTCTGATAAGGTCAGGTAGTTGAAATTTTTCATAACCGACCTAACTCAATCTTTTCGGATAATTTAAAACATAATATATTAATAATTGATATTTTAAAAAAAATTACAAAGAGAGGAATGTAACCGTAATAGTCGCAATAATCGCATCTTCACTTAGCATTTTAGCCCTTAAACAAAAATAAACATGCAATTCACGCTATCAATTTGCAATTCACGCTATCCGGTTGGCAAAATTACTGTATCTCACCCTTTATTTGAAATGCTCATCTCTGATTGGTTGTTACGAAAAACCCAAGGTTAGCCAAAAGCAAAAAAAGTGATCGTAAAGCATCATTGTGTATTTTCAGAATTGTTTCCTTTTCAGTTTCTTGAAATGATGTTAGAAAGGTTGTAATTTTAAAACTTTGAAAGTAAAATCGGACTTGCATAAAAAAGCGAAACATTTCGAAAATGTTTGCAAGTCATTCAAGTGCTCTGTCATCATAAAGTCTTGGCGATGTTGATACTGAAAACTAATAAGAAAGCGAACGTGAAAAAGAAAATCCAACACTATCTTCAGATACAGATGCCTGATCAGATCCAGATAACCTACCTCCCCATGAAACCGAAGCCGAAAAACCAGGTAATATATTGCTAGTTAGTTTAGTTTCTTTTTTTAGTGCCTGTAAATTTTACACAGGGTACTAATTACTTTTAAGCATTGCTTAAAGTTGCAAACAATCATGAGACAATGGGAAGGATTCAAAGTTTTTTTTCAAAATTAATTTTAATAATATGGTTAATTATTTTACCTAATTTTTGTTAAATTTGTCATCTTAGATGGCTGCTTAAAACTGAAGCATTCCCATACTCAAAGAAGTGAGGAATAAAGGTGTACGACAGAAATGCTCCCTAATTTGGCAGTATTTCCGGGAACCAACTGACTCTGAAAAAAGAGCTCATCAATTGTTGTTCATCTGCTGCAAACTTTGTCCTTGCAATCGTTCAAATTTCTTGACGGCAAACAGATCATCAACGACGATTGATTAGCGCCGCCTTTAGTCTCATCATCCGAAGGAACATCTCGGTTTCTTGAAAGCTAAGGAATCAATTAAACCAACGGTAAGGCCAATTCTTTTTTAAATTAAATCGAATTTTATTAATTTGTACCATTATTAATAGATAATTGCCAATAATTGCTGGTACTCATTGATAACTGCTGATAATGATGGCAGTTTTGATATTAAGTGATGTTTGCTAAAAATCGTTGATAGTTACTTAAAAATTTTTTAAATAGCTAATAGTTACTTAAAAGCTCTAATCGTCGCTGTAAATCGCTTATAGTCATGTAAAATCGTTATAATCTGTAAAAATTTTAAAATCCCTACTGCTGCCAAAAATCTGCATGCTCAGGATTTTATAAATCTTCTGTCATAAAGATTTAAGCACACGACGACATCTAGTTTTATTACAGTAGTTAATATATGGTATCAAGTTGGTAATTATTATCGTATTTTTAATTACGGATAATCGCCAATTATGTCAGATTTAGTTTAAATAACGCTGTTTTCTTAACAAGAATATATACTAAGGGTCCGCGTATCGTTATTATTTTGAAACAATAAGATAACGATACGATAACTGGGTTTTGAAAAAATACCGATAACGAAAGCGATACGATAAAGGTCTTTGGAAATGAAACCGATAACATAAAAATAGAATATCGTTATAAACCGGTATTATCGTATGATTTTTCAACTTAAAAAAAGCGTATTGTTACTAATTTTTTCAAACGAGAGTAACCGATAAATACCGATATGAAACGATATAAAACGATATGAAAAGATATAAAACGATACATTGTTCCATTTCATAATTTATTCAACTTTAAGGAAATATAAGTTCATAAAAAATTTCTGAATTTTTGCTTTTGTCTAAAGTTCCAAACTAATCATTGTCTTCAGCTGCCAGATCAACTACATTTGGGGTACTGGCACGAGAGGTAGGAGGAGTAGCAGGAGATGGAGTAGCAGGAAATGGAGAAGCAGGTCCTACAAGTGCAATAGCTTCATCGGCTTGTTCTTCAGCAGAAGTGAGCAACCATTTCTTGATCTTGACTTTGCCATAGTTTTGCTGAATGTATAGGAGTTTTTCCACTTGTTCTGGTTGCAACTTGGTTTGTTTGTAGGAGACAATAGCACCTCCAGCACTAAAAGCTCTTTCTGACGAAGTACTAGATGCAGACACACAAAACCATTTTCCTGCAGACTCTGCCAAAAATTGAAAATTGTGTTTGTTGGTCCTTCAGAAGTCCAAGACATTCAATTCAGTGACTGCAGGTACCTTGAGGTACATTTCCCATTCAATAGTAATGGAAGACTGAGGAGCTGGGGCTGTGGTCTTACCACTTCTAGTTGTCTGACTTCCATCTCTTGTGTTGCCTGGATCCATTCTTGATGATTCTGAAATTATGTAATAAGAGCGTAATAGACCTCATCAAATCCACTAATCTTTTTCAAAGCCAGACTCTTGTACAGAAGATTCAGCAAGTTGGCGACTGAATAGTACAAGTTGGTTGCTCCAGATTCTGGAAACCGGAACTCAATGGCTTTAACTAGTTTTCGATAAAACATCTCATCAGTAGGAGACAGGCCACAGCAAATATTTCGTCAAGGAGGTCATACTCATCCTCACTGGGAACCTGCATTGTCCCTGATTGAGCTCAAAGGTCTTCTCATCCTTACAATACTGTAAATTAACATTAATGTGGAGTTACAGCTGAGTTATGAACACAGACAACATAACTGTGTCTGTGTTTTTAACTCAGCTGTGTCGCTGAGTTATAAAGCTGAGTCATGAACACAGACAACATAGCTGTGTCCGGCATTTCCTGGAATCTCTGAGACATTTCTAAAAATAAAAAAAAGGTTAATAAGTATAAATGTTATACAAATTAGAATTTACATATAATAATTTAATACCTTTAGTTATAATATTATATTATAAAATTATAACTAAAGGTGTAAAAATATTATATGTAATGGGCAATATCACTAATATATTAAACTGTGTAAAAATTTATTCAACAACAAATCAACAAGTACTCAGTGGCGTATCTAGGGTAGGGCAGGCAGGGCACGTGCCATGGGCGCCAGCCTGAAAGGGACGCAAAATAGGCTTGGTTGCGATACAATAAGCGAGAATTATATAAAATAAATTAAGAAATAATATATCATATAAAATGAATATATTATATAAAATAAAGTTTGTGTCATCATTTGTTAAAAAATTGTAATTAAGCACTTTATGTGGGGGAAGAGGGGCGCGAGATCGGTGTTTGCCCCAGGCGCTATTTACCCTAGGTACGCCACTGCAAGTACTACGTAATTAGCTTACTTAATAATAGTAAGTTAAAATATTAGTATAAGTACTACAATATTAAGTTAAAAAAACTTCTATAAAAAATTTACTTACTGATCCAATCTGTTTGCAATAGCTTCTGCAGATTGGCGTCCAGAAAAGGGTGACACCAATAACAAACATCCGGAGGTTGAAGTCTTTATTGATGAAATGGAAGGTGTCATTGCTCCGACTTTGCCACATGTCAGAAGAAAAAGGCGAATCCAGGACTTTTTGGCAATCCAGGACTCTTTCTCCAGAACTTGATCCGCTGCTGCTTTCAGGTTTTTGTAAACTTATGGCAACCTAAAAAAAGAAGAAACTAATAAGAAAACTATTGTTTATACTAATTTATAGTTATTTAAAAAAACTAACAAAAAAAAATTGGTGTAGACTGGTCTAGAAGGTTATGACTTTAAAATTTAATAGGGAGGTACTAACTTACTAAGAAACAACAATAATGCAATAATGGCGTCATGGGACTTATGGCGTCATTTTCATTGCAATTAAGTGTAAGGGGTTTGGGATTTTAAATTTGATTTAAAACTTATACCAAATGAAACCATCCCAAAATTATTTATTTAACCAAACCCAGCAAGCACACAATGTTAAAACAACGTTAAAATAACGTTGACCAACGTCGATCAACGTTATTTCAACGTTGTTTCAACGTTGTGTGCTTGCTGGAAATGTACAAAAAATTATGCAATACTGCTCAAAAATTTAGCACACATTAGATTTAAGTTGTATTTTTTTCTTTAAAAATGAAATAAAGTAAAAAACAAGAAATTCAAGGTTTTTTAAAAAATGAAACATTATTTGACTTTTTTAATTACATTAAGAGAAAAAAAAAATAAAAAAAGTAAGTGTCTATCACTAAATATCTTTAATCAATTTAGTATGTAAAAAAAAAGTTAAAAAAAAACTGCTCATAAGTTTAGCTTACACCTGGATTTAAGTTTGCTTTAATAACAAGATCAATAAGGATATGTCTACCTTTGTTCTTTATGCATAGTTCACATCTTCTTTTAATCGAATCGAAAAGTTTTCCGCAATAATCAGTTGATAAGTTGTCGAACGACTCTTTCAAACTTTCCCTAAGATGTTCAGCTGATGTTATGGGAGCTTTATTAAGTTTGCGATCCAGTACAGTCCATAGATTTTCGATTGAATTAAAGTCAGGTGATCTAGCTCGCCACTGAAGTACCTTAATGTTGTTTTCTTGAAATTAATGTTGTTTTCTTGAAACCAAATAGTCACGGTTTTCGCCTTGTGACAAAGAGCGTGGTTTTGTTGAAACTGCCACTCCGACTCATTGTTAAAAAAAGATGTCTGTAGTCAGGATTAAATGATTTTCAAGCGTTTCGATATATTTATGTTGATCCATACACCCATCGTATAAGTAGCAGGGTCATTCCACGCCAAACGGTCCAATTTCCGAAATAATCCCCGCACTACCATCTCAGATTTTGATAAAATTTTTTCAGTATATTGTTAAACATGTTTCATGAAGATTAACAAAATTTCAAATCAAAATAACTATTATTTCGGATTTTGTGGTACTTTTTGTAAGGTTTACCCAAATTTCAACTTCAGTCAGTAGCTTATCTCTAAAACTAAAGGTTTTTGAATATTGCTTTTTTGTCTAAAGGTTCTACATAATGTCATAATGATATATATTAAAAGTTTTCTATTTTAAAAATTTCTCTGCTGAGTTATTCTGAAAGCAATATGGCGAAAAAAGTGAAAAACCCTAAAATAACGTGTGTTTGATAAAAATAAAAATATGTAGTGAGTTTAAAGTATCAGACAAAAGTTTAAAGTATCATAAAGCAGCAAAAAAGTTAAAAGCAAAAAGTGGAATCTTAGCACTTCCAGAAAAAAATGAAGCAAAGAAATTGCCAGAACATGTTAAAGAAAACATTTTGAAATTTTATGAACACGAAGCTTTTAGCAGAACATGTCCAGGGAAAAAGGATTTTGTATCTGTATGCATTGGTTCCAAAAAAGTGCATATGCAAAAAAAATTACTGTTAGTTAATTTAAAGGAACTTTTTTTGGAGTATAAAAAAGAAAATGGAGCTGAAGTCGGTTTTTCTAAATTCTGCGAGTTACGTCCAAAATGGTGTATAACTGTTAAATCTTCAGGTACCCATCGTATTTGTGTATGTACTATTCACCAGAATATAAAATTAATGCTTGCAAGTAGCCCAGTTACGGTAGACTATAAATGTCTAATTAAAAAAATAGTTTGTGATATTGAATCTAAAGAATGTATGCTTCATCGTTGCGATAAATGTCCAGGGAATGAAATGTTAAAGGTTTATCTTGAAGAGCAATTTAAAGACTTTGAATCTGATGAAACTATAACATTCAAGCAATGGATAAAAGTAGATCGTGAAACTTTAGAATCTTTGCAATTACCAGTAGACGACTTCATAGATGATTTAATTTCAAAAGTATCTATTTTACCTAAGCATCATTTTATTGCCAAAAACCAAAACAACTATTTGCGATTATTGAAAAATGAACTGAAATGAGTTGATCATTTTGATGGATTTTTCTGAAAACTATTCATTTGTTGTGCAAGATGCTGTTCAAGGGTTTTACTGGGAAAACAGCCAAACAACTTTGCATCCTTTTGTTGTTTACTACAAACTTAATGACATACTTAAAAATAAATGTTATTGTGTTATCACTAATTGCATGCATCACGATACCATTTCTGTTCACGTATTTCTTAGTAAATTATTAACTGAACTTAAAACATTTTTATCTTTTGAACTTATTCATTATTTTAGTGACGGTTCAGCTGCACAGTACAAAAACTTCAAAAATTTTATGAATTTATGTCACCATTATACTGACTATGGTATTAGAGCAAAATGGAATTTCTTTGCAACTAGTCATGGAAAATCTCCTTGTGATGGAATTGGAGGAACTGTGAAGCATTTAGCTGCACGTGCCAGTCTTCAACGGCCAATTGATAATCAAATTTTAACGCTCTTAAACTTATATGATTTTTGCAAGGAAATTATCACGGGTATTTCATTGATAGTGATGAAGTAGACAATATTAAAGACAATCAAGAGAAACGATTTAGTACTGGAAACACAGTTGTAGGTACTCGGGATAGTCACAAATTTGTACCTGTAAATGAAAATTAGGTTTGTGTCAGTCGTATTTCAAATGAAAATACATCTTTTATTGCAAACGTTAATGAGAGTTACAACAACAACTCAACCAAATTAGTTTCACTGTCTGATCTTAGTCCTGGAAATTTAGTTGCATGTACTTACGATGCACATTGGTGGATTGGACATGTTTGTGAAATTTCAGAAGAACAGGAAGATGTTTTCATTGATTTTATGCATCTTCGTGGTATGGCTCAGTCATTTTACTGGCCTAGCACCAAGGACAATTTACCGTAAATTGTTGTTTCAGACATTAATTCCAAATTTGAAGCTATTTTAAATATGTAATTTGGAATCAAGTTGATTATAGTTTCGTACAACTGAATTTTTTCTATCACAATTTTTTTTTTTGTAGATAAGAAACAATATATTAACATAAAAATATTTGTTTTTAGTTTTTTGTTGCAAAAAATGTGTTGTAAAAGCTGTATTGTTTAACTAGATTTTGCATCTACAACCAGGACCGCATTTGTGACGTGTTGGATTGATAGTGCTCTTAGGCATATGAATAATCGTCGCCTAAAATTTCGTAATAAAATTTAAAAAAATACATATATAATAAAAAAACAAGCGCCCCTTTTTGTTGGTGCCCATAGTCAGTTGCCTCAACTTCTCTAGTATTTTAAATTTCCAATAACATGCATTTATCCGCAGTATTTTATAGATAATAAGATAATCTCTTCAATAAATCTGTTGTAAGTTTTTTTCTTTTCCTTGGCGTAGTACCGTTTTCAAGAGATTAAAATAGCTCTTTTAAATCTTGAATTTAATGGCTATATATTCTAGTTTTTATTGTCATTAATAGCTCTCCACTTAAAGTACCATTAGATTCTTTTAATTTTCTTAACATAAAATCAATTGCTAAATGGGCTGTTGCCAGATTAGCAGCGTTTCTACTAAAAGCTTCAACATTTAATTTAATAGGCTTTAGCGTATTGTCAACTCATGTTCCATATCAATATTTTCTTAAAGTGCACACTTCCAATATCTTAAAGAGTTTCTTAAATGATACAAAATTGTTTTAAAATACATTAGAAAATATTATAATTTATATTTTGCCTCTTTCTGGATTAGATTTACCCAACCATTTTGTAATTGACAGTTTTGATCCAACCGTTAATTTTATGAACTTTTTTTACCGTGGGTTGCCCTAGCAATAATATAACTACAGCATTATCAAAGCATGCTATTATGCATCACATACAGATGAATAAAGAGGTCAGGGATTCAAAAAACATCCTGATGCGTCCGAAACAAGTCCAAGCATTCAAATCACGAGACTCGCCGAGTCTTAGACCGGGTATTCAGCCACAGACTCGCCGTGTCCGAAAAAAACCGGGTACCCAGACCCGAAAATCCCTAGAAATAACTCAAGCAAATGTTAAAAAATATTTTTTGAACATTAAAATATTTTGTTTTTTGGCACAATAAGCTTTGATTTTGATGCAGTATGATAAATCTTTATGTTTAGGACGAAATTGTAAAATTCAAAAAATTTATATATTGACCAAGTTTTTTCGTTCATAAGAAAAATCTCTCCAAGACAGTTTTTATTGTTTCTAAAACTTTGAAACAAGGTCTTTCCAATAATACAATCAAAAAAACAAAAAAAATTTGCCCACATCAAGTTTTAGGGGTTCAAACACACGTTATTTTAGTGTTTTTCACTTTTTTCGCCATATTGCTTTCAGAATAACTCAGCAGAGAAATTTTTAAAATAGAAAATTTTTAATCCATATCATTAAGACAGTATGTAGAACCTTTAGACAAAATAGCAATATTCAAAAACCTTTAGTTTTAGAGATATGACCCTACAAATAAATAAAAAATATTTATAGTGTTGCGTTTGTGACGATATTTCGCGAGGTTAGAATTATTTTGTTCTATCTCCAATTTTAAAAGTTGGGAGAAAATGAGTTATTACTTTTTGTAAGTAATAATAACTTTTAAAATACGCATTATTTTAAAAACTTTTTTTAAATAATTTGCTTAAACATAAATTATTTAAAGCATAAGTTATTATTTCTTTAAAACTAACAGCTAAAACTTTAAACAATTTTTACTTTTATAAAAAATCAAAAACTTTCTCCCAACGTTTTAACTTGGAGATAGAACAAAATAATTCTAACCTCGCGATTTGGCGAACCATAGACTAAAATGTAGGCATAATATGAAACTTGTAATAAATTATTTGTGACTTGCACCTTCGGTTTACTAAGAAACCACGTTTTTAAGATATATAATCCTTTCATTGCAAAAATATAGGACCCCAATTATACGACTTTTAGCTACTGGCAGATATTGAAGATTGGGTAAGCTTTACAAAAAGTACCACAAAATAAGAAATAAATAATTATTTTGATCTGAAATTTTGACAATGTTCATGAAACATGTTTAACATACTGTTAAAATTTTATTAAAATCGGAGATGGTAGTGCGGGGACCTCTGGACCACTTGGCGTGGAATGACCCAGCAGAGACCTGGGCCGTCATAAGTGATGAAACCCCATATGCCTACTGAACCTCCACCTTCTTGTAGTCGCGGCACAATGAAGCGGCTATGCAACATCTCATTATAGTGTCTTCGGATAATCACTCTATTCTTTCAGTTAATAACTGTAAAGTTGAATTCGTCACTAAATATTCTTCTTCTTAGTTCATAATTAGAAATTTTCAAAATTGCTCTACAAAATTTGATATTTTTTAACCGATCAGTTGGTTTAAGCAGTGGTTTTCTGGCAGCAACGTAGCAACAAAGTTTTCAATCAATCAATCTTCTATTTACAGTTTGTCTTGAGATATGATTTTTAGAGCCAAGTTCACTTCTTGTGCAATTTGATTTGGCTGAGTGTTTAGAGTTTTTTCTTGTAGTTCTATAGATACCATTATCATCGGTGATTCTTGTTATTCTTGGTCGTTCAGATCGTTTTTTGTCTGCAGTGGTACCAGTTTTTTCAAATTTCTGAATTGTTCTGAGTACACATGAACGAGATACAGACTTAAGAGTTCGAGCTATTTCAGAACTGTTGAAACCACCAAGATGTAGTCCTATAGTACGCTGTTTTATTTCAGAGCTAATTGATCTTTTTTCCCACCTTATTGGTCAAAATATGGACAAATACTGAGCGAAAAATACCAAGTTCATTTCCAATGAGATAATACATACTATGTATATCTTAGAAACTTTTGTTCAGTTATTATTAGTAAAAATATCAAAAAGTAAAAAGCAGCAGTTAAAAGACAATAGGAGTGCAAGTGTACTAAGCTTATGAGCTGCTTTTTTACATCGCTTTAATTAGCGGTCTCTGTTTAATTTAAAAATAGATGTTTAAAACATCATAATTTTTTTTTTTTCAATATAGGGTTTGTTTTAATTAAATGTAAATAAAATAAAATAGAAAAGGCATAAGAAGTTTACTGCTCAAAAGTTCAATTAAAAGAAGAAAAATGAAACTTAAATCTAATGTGTGCTAAATTTTTGAGCAGTATATCTTACTTATAACGTGAGTATGTTGTGACAGACTTGGTCAGGATCTTTGGGTTGAAATAACCAATCAGATCCTGGAAACCTTCAACAAGGCTAAATGGTAAGTTGCATCTGGCTAAGAACTTTGCAATTTCAACAAGGCTAAATGGTAAGTTGCATCTGGCTAAGAACTTTGCAATTTCCAAATCACCACGAAATTTATCCCTGTTTTGTGGTTTATATTTTAAGCAACCATCAATCATTTTGTTCTGATTGGCCTTCGATGAACTGCCCAATTTTCTTGACTTTTCTCTTCTGTCCGTGACCAGAGGAATTGTGTCTCCATGATCCTTATATATCGTATATCTGTAAAATTAAAAAAAAGTTGTAAAATTTTTATATGACAATGTATACGCTGTAAAGCGGCTAAAGCCTGTAATATATTGTAGCATTTAAATTTTGAAATTACCAAATATAGAAATACTCAATTTAAAACTTTTTTTTCACAATTTTTTTATTACCTGTTCTAGCTCAATAAAAGCAACATCAACCTTCCTCTTCTTCTCTGACTCGTCTCGTTCAATCTCGGCAAGTTCAACTGGATGCTTTCTAATAAGATGGAATCATAAGTGTCATGATCTGCAACCTTGACAACTGCCGGACAGAGCTTGTACTTTGCTTGGACGACTCTTTCACCTGTTGTACTTTAATTCGCTTCTTCTTCAAAGAAGTTCCAGATTTCCGTTCTTGGACGCGGCATGGTGCTGGCAACTGACTTATAAGATCAAACTTCTAAACTAAAAAAGAAAAAAATCTTTTTACTACACAAAAAAAAAAAAATTAATCTAGACAATAACTCTGTCCAACTAGTCACTTTGACTCCTTCTCGAAAACTAGCCTTTTCCCAAAAAATGACCAAGTTTTTTTACTATAACATATCTATCGGACATTTCAAATAATTGATATTAAAAATTTTACAACTATTTTAAGTTATTAACATAATATTTTAAAAATTTATCTTTTCTTTTACTACTTTGAACAACCTGTAGCAATAATAGTTTTTGTTATCTAAGTTTAACCATATTTCACTTAAAAAGTTTAATAACAAAGAAAATATAGATATTTCGCACATACGACTATATTGTAACAAAAAAAATAAAATTAAAATTTGTCATTTCTTACCTTCAAAATTGATTAAATTTAATTATTTTTACAAAACTGTTGCTTTACTTTTCAATGTTTTTTAGACTTTTGTTGATCAACAAAGTTTTCAGCTAACATCTTATTTGATTGGTCTGGAAGGATCAATGAAGAATAAGTTGATATCTTACTCGCGCTTCCGCAGTTAAGCAAATTTTTTGCCAGCCAGGTTTGTTTTGCCAGCCTTAAATGACGCAATGATAAATCAAAGCAAAACAAAAATGAATAAGTGCCAGTTTAAATAAAATGGCTATCAGCATTAAAAACTTGAAAAAATTGCTTCACTTTTTCTTGCGGAATTTTTGTGAAGTTAGACATCTAGTTAATATATATCATTGGAAAGGATTAACTTGTAAAACCGGTAAAGATAGACAAAATGACATCTTGACTCGACTTGAAGATTTCTAATACATTTGAACTAAAATTTGACATTTTTTTAAAAAAAAATTGGAATATTGTAAAAAATATCGTTATTCTCATTATTTATCGGCATCTCTCGTTATTTTTATTTATTATGATAATACCGATAGAAAACCCGATATTATCGTTCCAACCGATAGATTTTTAGTCAGTTATCGTTTTAAACGATAAGTTATCGTTTGATTGACAAAATTATATCGTTTGATATCGTTATTGATTCATATTGTTTTCGTTTCAAAATATTGGTTCACACCGATATACCAATAACGATACGCAGACACTTAATATAAACAAGTTATAAAAAAGGTGTTGAGTCGATCTGTCTTAGTCAGTTGAACAAAAAGAAATATTCACAACACAAAGTGGCGACCCAGACCAGGACAACTGGAATCTACTAAATACTTTTTAAAGTTATTAACTGACGTAAGGAATCAAAAATTACAATAAATTTAAAATGCCTCCTAAGCAACGCGAAGATCCAACCACTACATTATCAAGGAAATCAAAACTAATGTTAACAAAAGTTGAGCGACTTGGTCTGAATATACGCAAATCCTTGAACAATAATGATATACACTCCTTAGATAGATTAGAACCAACCATCAAAGCAAAACTGAGACTTTCAACCTAATCCAAAACATAGAAGAATTAAAAAGAGACGAAGAAAACCCCGACAATGAAAAAATTGACTACAGTACGATCAACAGAACAACTAAATTAAGCAATAGAGCGAACTTGTGACCTGACTGGAAGAACACCGTATAGAAACAGAAATTATGAAAAAGAAGAAGATACACAAAGAAATTGCTCGCGTAAAAGAAGAACTTAATGGACGAAAACAAGAAACAACTAAAAGCATGCACAGTGCACATACAAATAGTTTTAAAGCAAAACTTCCCAGACTACAAATTTAAAAATTTGATGGGACTATTCTAAATTGGGTACGGTTCTGGGAACAATTCAGCACAGAAATTGACAACACAAGATATTCTCCCGTAACTAAATTATCATACCCACGTGTACTTATATCAAGCACGCCAAAAGAGGAAATTGCTGGACTCCCTTTTAATACAAATGGTTATGAAAAGGCAAAAATGATTCTGAATCAAAAATATGGAATCAATTCAGAAATTATACGCCAGCATGGTCGTGATATCATAGATTTTCAATAGATAAAAAAATACTGACATGGATCAATTACATTAATGAGTTTACGCTTATATTTAAATTTTTACAGAAAATTAAATGTAAGCGTAAATTCATTGAAAAATTTAAACTAATTGGAAACAGCAGAAATACTGGTACGCGAAACTCTCAACAAACTTGGCCCTGTTAAAGCCGATATTACTCGAACAGATCCAAAATGGCAGAAATGGGGGTTTGAACAGCTAATTGAAGCTCTACGTGAATATGCATTACGAAACCCGGAATCATCTATTGGACGACCAAGTAATACCAGAAAAGAGAATTGATAGCACAAAAATTAAATGGAAAAACACTTCCAACATAACGAAGTTAAAAATATTGGCTGTGTTTACTGCAGTTGGAAAAATCATTGCAGTCACGAATGTACGAAACTTCATTCAACACAGCAATGGAAACAATATCTTAAAGAAAACCATCGCTGCTTCAACTGCACGTCAACAAACCACACAGTCATAGCAAACGTCCTTGCTACCATTACTAAGGAAGGCATCATTCCTCTATATGCATTCATCTATATAAATATAGAGACGAATGAAAAAAGGGTATCCTTAAGGCTAGATACGAAGGGCAAACTATTCATCCAACAATTTTTGTAAACGTTGGCAAATATAAAGTGAGAGCACTCTTAGGTACGGGAGCTGGTAGTTCTTATACTTCAACTACGCTAATGAAGTACCTAAAGTTAGAGCAAAATAATTGGGAATCGAAAAATATTGAGACAAAGACTTGATCAGTACATCAAAGCCTTCCGTTGTTCTACACTACTCTACATTCAATAAACGGACGCAACAGCCTTGATATCAAACTTAACAAGTTAGAATGGAAATATCCGTCCTAAAAAAAAAATACAAACACTTACAAGAATTGCATTTTCACAATCAAGATGACTACGATGATCATAAAAATCATCTTATAATCGGTGTGTTTTCGCTAATTTTAGAATCCTTTAGGAATTCATTGATCTCAGTAGATCCTTGGCAACAAATTTCCAACGGATAGAGCATCTGAATCGGTCCTTCCACTATTTGATTATTTCCCGTTATTAATACTATCTTCTCCGCTTACAAATTTCGTTAGCATACCGACTTTCCACTTGCCACTATTCTTTACTTCTCCTTTACGCAAGAAAATCTCTCACACTACTATGTCCTTTTGATTATTGTCTTTGTGCTGGTAATTTTCTCGTAATGATCTTAAAGTACTCGTTCGTCCACCATTTCCACGCTAAGTTCTTGCATTTTGAGATATACCTCATTGCTAGTGTCGTTGCTTTGTTTTAAAATTCTTCATTATCGTCATCATCTGCATTTTCAAAAGAGATAGTAATAACTTTCTCACGTAAAATCATGTTTGATGTTAATATCGAAAGTTGAATATCGTTTTTGATATATCCCATTGGTCGGTTATTCAATGTATTTTCAATATCAATCAAAACTTCTTTAAATCGTTCGAAAGTCAGACAAATCCTTTTAGTTGCTTTGTGTAATGATCTTTTTACCAAATCCACCATTCTTTTAAAGAAACTTCCCCACCATGGGCTTCTTGCTCAATTGAACTTCCATTTTGTGTTCATTTTACTTAAGCATTTGTTTATCAGCGAGTCTTTCTGCAATCGTTGGATCCATCTTGCAGTACTTACAATCGTTTTAGCATTGTCACTTATGAGTGCAGGCGTGCCTCTTCTTGCAATCATTTCTTTTATACTTCTTGGTATTGGTGTTAGATCTGGTAAAGTATTTTTCCAAAGTATCCATTCCTTTGTTAATTCAGGTGAAAGTTTTTTGTCCTAAGAAAACTTTAATTCACAGATTTGTCGATATATAAGTTTTGCTGTTAGTGTAATTGGGGAAATCACACCAAGTGGATAAAAAATTTTAGCCAAACTTGCTAAAATTCCTCTTTTGGTTGTGATACTTGTTTAACGAGTTGGCCTACAATCCACTATTACAGTGATCTTATTTTTATTCCACAACAAACCAAGAGTTTTTGAATAACGTTGATCTTGTTCATTGATGATTGCTTCATGATAGTTTTTTTTTGAATCATTTGTTTCCAATACAGAAAAGTTTGAATGCCTTTTGTGAAGCTGGAATCCTCTCTTTTCGAACAAATGAATTGCTGTTTGTTTCAGTTTTTTGATATATTCCAGGTTAACTCCCCCAGTGATTTTTTCAACAACATATATGCCTTTTTGATTTTCTGAATTTCATTCTTTTTATGCGGATAATATTTTTTATATGTCATTAAATGCTGCTTGATTACTACCCCAAAAATAAAGGGACTAACTGCACAGCCAAACGGGAGTCAAGTGAATCTTAGAGTTATTACTTCTTTACTTTTCAAGTCCGATATCCAATAGAAAAGGAAAACATTACAACTTTTGGTATCAACTCTTATTTGTAGAAAAGCTTGTTTAATGTCTCCAGCCAGTCAAACAGATTGCAATCTGTTTTTTAAAATTTGTAATGGATGACCAATATGTAAAGAGTCGTTAAGTGAGGGTGATCCGCACTTTTTAGTTGACATATCAAAAATAATCCTTTGCTTGGTTGTTTCGGAATCCTCTTTTGTTCACTGCTCAGTGAGGCATGTAGAGTATTCTCTTGCTAGTTGGTTTGTTTGATGCATACTCAATTATCCCATCCTTGATTTGTTTTTGAAATATTTGGTTTCTTTTCCAGTTTTCTAAGTACGCTATGCAACATACTCCTATCTGAGTAAGATGCTAGTTTTGAACGTTCCTTTTTCCATGGGAAACCAGTGTAACAAAAACCAGTCGAGTCTTGTAGTAGCTGTTCTTTAAATTCATACATTTCACTTTGATTTCCTTCGCTTTGATTTTCTAGACCAAGAACATTCAAGCTCTATATTTCTTTGTAGCAGTCGTTGGTTGACTTTGTAAAATATAAACAGTCCGAAGTGCTTTGTCCTGGTCTCATAACCGTCCAACCAAATATGGTTTCTTTTGCAATAGCTTCTCCATTATTTCCAGTTCTGAAGCCTTTCAACTTCGTTCTTGCAATATCGCCAGCACAAATTATAAGATGGGTTTTTATTGATCATTGTAGTCACCTTGATTGTGAAAATGAAATCCGTCAAAGTGTTTGTATTTCTTTTTTAGGACGGATATCCTCGGATCTTGTAGCACTTTCCGTTCTAACTTGTAAAGTTTTGACATCGTGTACCAATGACAAATACCTCTCGCTGACAGAGCACTACGCTGTTGCTAAGGATACACTGGAACTGAAAAAAATGATGCTCAGGTGCTCTCCATTTGAAGAACGTAGCACAGGCAACAACATTGGTGTGTGGTTACAAGATGAAATGGAGCAACTTGAACATGACATTCCTGCATTGAAGAAAATATAAAACTGAGTTCAGTCACTACATTGCTCATATTCTTCATAACTGTTTGAAGAGAGCAAACGGGAAAGAAAAAAAGACAAACTACACCTCGCTGCAAGCATGTTAATTGGTCGAAGACATCCCCGATGAGTGACAGCCGGCTAGTGGGTCTTCTGAAAAAATTGCGCGATCTGACAGCTCTTGCTCATCAGTCAACAATATTTAAGCAGTGTCTTAGAAAAGCCTGTGAAAAGAAGAAAAACCCGTTCAACTGATACCATCTATGTACACTCGTTGGAATTCAAAGTTTACCATCAAATCAGCCTTGAAAGTCAAACCAACTCTGCTCCTTGCTGGGTACTCCAGACATGAACTTAAAGCATCGGGACTTACTGAAAACTTTTAAAAGTTGATTCCAATACCAGATGAGTTTGAAAAACTGGAGATCGACAAATTCTTGAAATAATTTTTACAGATCAGCAAAAAATTGACCTCAGAAAATGCACCCACCATTCACCCCTTGTAATTTTACAACTTTACCATTTTCAGGGATTTGCCGATAGTAGATGTAAAATGCGGGTTCTGAGCCATTGATACCGTTATATACTGGGGGTGTTCAATTATTATCAGTAGATGTAAAATGCAGGTCCTGAGCCATTGATACCCTTATATATTGGGGGGTCTCGTTGTAATTTCTAAGATGGCGGTTTTTTAAGTTCTTATCAAGATGAAGAAGTATAAAAATAATGTTGTTATTTCTATATTTGTTAAGATGTCTTTCTGTTGACTTATCTTTTTATTCAAAAATATTTCTTACCGTCCATGTAATCGGATTTAAAAAATATTTTCTTATTTAAAAAATGTTTTTAGCGAGAACAAAGCATGCAGGTGAAGTGAAAGCGTTGTTTGATCTTTTGTTCAATAACATGAGGATGGTGTGTTTGCGAATAAGTAAAGAAGGGATAAGTGTGAGAACAAAAACAACAATAAATTTAATGTTTGAAGTGGATCTTTTTGCAGATCGTTTTGAGGAGTACGTGTTTGATTTTGAGGAATCGTTGCATGTGGGTGTTGAGAGTTATGTGAGTAAGGTGTTTAAAACGGTGAAAAGTGGTAGTGAGTTGACTTTGTCGATTTTGAGTGCGGGAAGTTTGGAAATCGCCGTGAGATCTTTAGACCAATTTGCGTATAATATTAAGGTGACTACGGAAAGCGTTCAAAACGTGAGTTTGAGTGAGCGTTATTCTTTTTGGTCAAAGAGAAGAGTTTCGGCTAGTAGGTTTAGTGAAATGTGTAAGATGATAAAGCCGACATCGGAATTTAGAGTGTTTTTAGAGAAAGGGGTGTTGATATTTTCAATGGAGACAAGCGGTGTTTTTAGTGAGAGCTTTAAGTTTGGAGAAGAGAGTGATGATAAGAAATTTGATTTGGTGCGTAAGTCTGATCAGCTGTATCGGGTTTCAAAAATCGTTTCTTTTTCGAGCGTGTTGGATGTGTATGTGGGAGAGACGATAATGATTTCGTCTACAGGAGAAATAGGAATGATAAAAGTGTATTTTCTATGATTTTTTATTTTTGTTGAATAAAAAATTTAGATAACAAGTAATTAGAGAATGGAGCCTAAAATGGGTATGCTATTGAAGGGTGAATTGGGACCGAGAAGTAAACCAAGGCCTGAGAATTGTTCTTCTTCTCCAGAGCCAATACGATCGTATGCTTTTTTATTTTTAATGTAAAGCCCATCGCCTTAAGTATTTCCAGCCCAATGGTTTAGGTATATACCGGATCCTAATCTGGATCTTTTTAGTCCTTTTCCGTCTTTTTTTAAGTAAACTATTCCGCGCCCAGCAATTTTGTCGACCATGGCAGAACCGGCAGAGGCTCCAACACCAGAGAGTAGTCCAGTGGCAAGAGCAGGGACGACTTTTGTGGCGATGGTACTTCCGATCATTCCTAGTAAAGGTAAAAGGGCACCGATGAATCCTCCTTCTACTTTTGCGTTGTGCATGAGTTGTTATTTGCTGATTTTGAGCGTGACGCCTTTTCCATTGTCGTAGGCTTTTGCAATTTTGTTCAATTGGGTTTTAGTGACAGCGAGAATATGTTCGCCGTTCAAGTCTTGATGAGTGAGTTTTATGCTGACTTCGGTATCGTTTTGAATGGCTTTTTTAACTTTGTCAGCTTGTCCTTTTGAAATGTTGAGTTTGATCTTTTGGTACATTTTTAATGGAGTAGGAAATTTTTTTTTCAGATTCTTTGAATCCGTGGATTTCACAAGTGAAATTTACCGACTGAAAGCGATTCCGGAGAAAAGATCGTGTAGAGTGGATGAGATTTTTTCTCTGATGTGGTATCTGACAATGATGTCTTCTCCTCTAAAATCGATCAAGTGATCATCTTGATCAACGATTTATGTTTCCATTCTTGAAATTTTGCTGACAACAATGGGAAGGTAAATCAAGTGAAAAGGTTTTTCAACAATTTTGGTTCCGGGATCAACTTGTGGATAAAAGGAGTAAATATCGTTTGTTGTTTTTCCGTCTAAATAAGACGAGCCGATAATGTCGTTGGTGACTCGGTTCACTGCAGTTTCTTCAATTCTCAAGATGTTTTCAGACTCGTAGGTGTCGATGACGCTTGTGACTTTATTAGGGTCAACAGGGTCTTCTTTTTTTTCGACGTAGGTGTATTCGTTTCTATCAAATCCGAGGAGTGATCCTATGCTGTTATTGACGTTGAAATCAACCCAGTATCTAGTCGTTGCTGTAGGCTTTCCAAACTTTAATACGGCTTTTAACGAAGACTCGTTTGCTGTAATGGTGACTCCGTCTACTCTGTACAAGCTTCCTGTTTGTTTTTGCATTTCATTTTGAAGGTATTCGTTGAGCTGGTTGATTTCGTAGGATCCTTCTTGAATGTAGATGGTGTAACTGTTCGATCCAGCGTTTGGGCTGTATCTGAAAACGTTATTTTTAGAGGTGATGTTGGGGTAGCTTCGATAGGTTTCGAGTCCTACAAGAGCCATTTCGTACTGTTTGTTTAAATCCAGCTCGATGGGTCTTTCAAAGTATGTTTTGATGGAGCTGTTTGATACGGTGGGAAGATCTTTTTTAGATTTGGCAAGCAAATAAAATCCAGACATGTTTTTTATACGTTTGGAAAATAAAAATCGTCCAACCCGCTTCTGTATTTTCCATGGTCTTTTTTGGAGGATAGATCAATGACAGCAAAACCGTGGGGTTGAGACCAGCAGTACTTGCAAAACTTTTTAAATTCTTCTTTTTTCATGTCACTGGAAACGTGATCTTGATAAATTTGGTTGATTTTTTTTTATCGTCCTGAGGAAATAGGCAAATAAAGTTGGCATTTTCTCGGATGGATTGTCTTGGGAGCAAGAAATAGTTTTGAGAGAGGTAAAAGCAGTCGACGTTGGAGTGTCTTCCTCGGATGTAATATTTTTCGCATTTGTTTTGTTTCGTGAGTTGCAAGTCGTCAAAGATCATCAAATTGTTTTTGGTCGAGTCTAAGGATTCAGGTTCAGGCACGTCTTCTTCACTTTCGAGAAATTGACATTCCATGTCTGTTTCTCCGTCCCATTCTTTTGAGATTTCATCAATGACGGCTTCAGGACTGGAGTTTAACCTTTCAATTTGGCTTTGAATGTTGAATAATTGTAGAATGAGTTCTTTTGGTAGTTTCTTCTCAAAGGCTTTTTTGAGTATTTTGTATTCGGGTTGGAAAAGGGATTTGCCAAAGACTTGTAAGTGGTTATAATCCAGCCATCCAGGTCTAAGTAGTAAATTGAGAAGCAAGGTTGTTTTTCCGCAACCGGACTTTCCGACGATGATTCCTCGAATGCTTTTTGGCAAAAGATTGTTGTTGTATCTTTTGGTTTTTCCGATGTTCCATGATAAATCAATGGCTTCCATTTGTATTAGAAAATTTTTAATTTTCCATAGATTTGCAAGCGAATTAGGAAAAATTTTTTATTGCATTTAAAATGTACTACGTTAAATGCAAAAGAGAAACTGAAACCATTCACTTGAAAAAGGAGATGACAAAAAACAACAGACCTATGTTGAAAGGGACTTGTGACTCTTGCGGAACGACCGAAAGCCAATTTGTTTCTTCGCATGCGACAAAAGGAGGTGATTTGGTGGAGTCGATTAACAAGCTGTCTAGCGAAGTGAAGCTTCTGTGGGCTAAATTTCCAGGAGAAATGCACATTCCTGCGATGAACTTTGCAGGACCTGGAACCAATTTGGATAAGAGGTTGACTTCTACGGACATGTATCAAGATTGGAGCAAGCCGGTAGACAGAGTGGACAATGCAGTGTATCACCATAATTTGGCTTATAAATATTTAAACGACGATCAAAGCAGGAATGTGGCAGATCAGATGATGCTTGAGGAGATGAATTCGATTCCCAATCCCACTCAAAGAGAGATTAAGGAGAGAAAGCTTATTACTCCTGTGATTAAAGCTAAAGCTAAATTTGGATTGGGTGTTGGATCTATAAAAAAAAAACCTTTGATATGATATTTAGGATTGAAAAAAAATCGTTCGCAAAACCAAGAGCAGATCATTGGTGAAATGGTTGGGGTATCCAGACTCGTTTAATTCGTGGTTGGATAATAAAGAATTGATCAGTTTGCTTTCGAGCGACATTGGTCATTTCCTTACTGAAAATTTCACTTGTGAGATTTCCACGGATCCAAAGGATCTGAAAAAAAATTTCAGGTTCTTAAAAAAATGAGCCCTTTATAAATGAGTACCTTAAGACGGAAGATTACGAGGAGTCGTATTATTATTCGCCTTAGGAAGAAAAGTACCATTACAAGATTTACAGCTTTGAAAATGATTTGGATTTCACCATTATTCGTCGAATGGATGCGACGCAGTCGGAGTTGAAAATAAAGTGTGGAGGGATTCGTTTTTAAAAAAGTGGAATGCGACTGGAGGATATGTTTGAGTATGCTAGAAGAAAAATAAATAAAGTCAAGAAGCAAGTCAAGAATCAGAATTTTGAAATGATCTAAAAATTCGACCAATTTCCACGGATCCAAAAAGGATCTAAAATAAATTTCTTTCTCATTAAAAAATATGAATTTCGTGACGATTGAGAATTTTGACGAGAGTAAATTATTGACTGGGGATATTTATGCAGCCACAAAGCCTATTCAGTACCAAAAGATTCCGCTGTATTACGAGTATGCTAATGGAAAAGGTCCATTTATTTTAAGAACCCCCGTTTTGTTTTCTTTGGGTGTGTTTGAAAATCGCAGTGTTGAAACGAAAGAGCTGACGGGATATTCCAAGTCTTTTGTTGCTTTTGACGATAAAAAAGGCATGACAGCAGAAGAAGAAAAGTTTATAGAGGTGACTGAAAAAATATCAAAATTTCTTCGCGAGCAAGTCATCCATAAGACAGCCTTGTTGAAAAAAGGAGGAAGAACTAAAAAAATAATGACAGAGTATTTGTCCATCTTTAAAAACAAATCTGAGATTCCAAACGCGTCTCCCATCTTTTTCGGAAAGTTGTATACAAAAGAAAAGAGCATCACTTCTTTGTTTTGCAAAAAAAAGAACAAAAACCTCGTCAAAGCAGATCCATTGGGGTATGTTCGCCAAAGGTGTTTTGCTATTGCGTCTTTAAGAATTGAAGGTGTTTTTATTAGTTCTCAGATCGAGTCCATTCAATTCAAGCTTCCAGAAGTGTTCATCACTAAAAATGCTCCTTCTGTTCAAAGCATTATGAGCGATTTGGATTTAGGAGAGTTTGAATCTGACGAAGAAATGTAGATCCGTGGAAATCATAAATGATTTTTAAATTTTGCACGAATTTAAAAATGATCAACGTCGAAGGAATAAAATTGCCAAATGAGGCTTTGACCAACTTTCAACTGATAGAGGATGCTAAAAAGCTGAAAATAAGAAACTTTCGAGGTGTTTTTGAAAGAGACACATTGCCGAAAAAACCGAGAGGAAAAGAATGTGGCATTGTGAATACGGGAGACTCTGGCACTGGAGGATTTTATTGGGTGTGCTGGTTCAAAGACGGTGATAAGAAATGCAGTTTTGATTCTTATGCTCAACCTCCTCTTGTCGAACTGGTCGACTATTTGAAGAGCCCTGTTTATTACAACAGCGAAAGAGTGCAGTTTGGTAATACCTCTTATTGTGGTCACTTGTGTCTTTACGCCTTGAAAAAGTTGGATGAAGGCGTCGCTTTTCAGGACGTCATTAATACTTTGTGGTAAAAATTCGAAGAATTTCTAGAGCCAAAAATAAAATCTGAGGCATATAAAAATGATTGACAATTTTGGTAGATCAGAATTGGGTCGTTATTTATACAGCCCTTATTCAACCGATTTCAAGCGATCTGTATGTCAGGACAGATGGAAACAGCACCATCATTGCAGACTTGGATTTCAACTCTCACAAAATCATCAACCTGGCAGAACCGACCACTTCGCACGATGCCGCCACCAAAAATTACGTGGACATGCATTCGTCAGGTGGAGGAACTACTGTGGGAACCGCGGACTTGGATTTGATTTTTCACAAAGCGATCAATTTGAACGAGCCGACCAATCTTCACGACGCTGCCACTAAAAATTACGTAGACGTCAGCTCGAGCATGAATGTTAAAGTGGACGGATCCAGCACGATCACGGGAAGCTTGGATTTAAATTCCCACAAATTGATCAACGTCTCTGATCCAACGGCTTTAAAAGACGCAGCGACAAATGGGTGTGTGGACACTTAAGTGTCTTACAACAATATTTCTTACGTAGATATTAACATAACTTCACACAAATTGACCAATTTGGCAGAGCCTCCTTCATCCTCAGATTCAGCCACCAAAAATTACGTGAACACGCATGCGTCAGGCGGAACTACAGTAGGAACGGCTGACTTGGATCTGAATTCGCATAAACTGATCAATGTGCTTGATCCATCAAACGCGCAAGACGCTGCGACAAAAAGTTACGTAGACTTGTTGTTTCAAAAATCGAGTTTGACCAGTGTCGTTCCAGGATCCAGTTTCACCAGTTTGGGTTTTAAGTCTCAGACGGTAGCAGAGGTAACCACTTCTCCTGTGTTTTCGTTTTCCGGAAAATCTGGAGTGCTGAGAAGATTGTGGCTGACTTTATACAGCGCCTCTGGAACAAATGTTCCTGGTCAAGTTTTTATTCGAATCTTTACAGACGGAGAAATCAATGTGGGGAACTATATAGAAGTGACTGACGGAATCGGAGTGGACGCTACCGGTCTTGCCAACGATTTGCTTTTTTCGCCATTGGGAGGACCGTATTACGCTAAATCTTTGCAAGGATGCAACGTTTTCAACACCACTTCCTTGGGAGTATACTTTACGTTGGACATGCCTTTTAGAAACGACGTCTCCATTCAACTGGTGTACAAAAATGCCACAGCCATTACGTATTGGATTCAGCCGTTCATTTCCACTCTTGCTTCCATTCCTGCCTCCATCCCTCTTTTCAAGCAGTACTGCAAATCGTTATTTAAACACGACGATATTTAAACCGATATTTAAACACGACGTATGGCAGCGAATATGTTTTGATGAACACCAACGGAAAAGGAAACGGAGTCTTTCTCAAATACATCAAGATGCACATCATCGGCTCTTCTGGAAACAGGTGGGAATCCAGAGTCAGAATATATGATGGGAATTTACCTCCTGGAAACGGCACCGTTCTCACTCCTTGGACGCTATACAACACCAACAATTACACCTACTTTTCTGGATACGACGGAGACAGCACATGCATCTTTTCCTCTTCAGGATTGGAGGATTTTTACTCGTCTTCGTGGAATGGAGCAAACGTAACCTCGTTCAACAACACATCGACGGAGCTGCTGTACCAATCCAATGCTTCCATTGGGTCCACTACCACCATTTCCTTTTACAGAAATTTCGGAGAAGCAGATTCCATGCCAAGCGTTGCACCTGGAAGAAGACCCGTCGTTAACCTCAACTCTGGAGACGCGCAAGTGGGTCAATCCGGAAGCTTTTACCTTCTTCTCGGACAAGTGTTTTATTACGCTTAAAAATCGCAGATTTTCCAGGCATAAGTTTAGCTGAACCATGAAAAAATATTATGCAAAATAAAATAAATAAATTTCAACACAAATGAAAATACAATGTTCCGAGGCTTTAAGAATCTGCGATAGACTTTTGCTGATAATGGAGATTAAAGATCTTAAAAGTAAAAAAGAAGACGAAGAGGAGGAAAAAGAAAGAAAAAAGTTTCCTTTATTGTTAAAAAGATGAGAAGAATCATTTGTATTGACGAGAATAAGTTGAAAGGTATCGTTTATTTTAACGATCATTTGGATAATCCTCCTAGACGACTTTGTCGACGTTCCAGATGTGAAATATTTGCTCAAAGAGAAATTAAGTTGAACCGTTTATCCAAACAGACGATTGTTTTTATGTTCGGGATTAAAGTGGAAAGAGGTGTTGCTTTGGTGAATTTGAGACATGAGCTAAATTTAAAGCTGAATTATTTCAGTCACTTTTTAATTTTTTCAGAGTCTGTAGAGAACATCTTCATGGAAATTTACAACAGAAGCGACAAAGACGTCGTGATTAAAAAGGGAGAGAGCCTTTGAATTTCTTTTGAGTCCTCGCCAGGGAAGAAATTTTTTATTTCTCCTTAATAAAAAATGGATTATAACAGTTATAAAGAAACATACCCCCCTCTTCCAATGCCTCTTCCATCAGCTCCTGCAGAAGAAGGGAATCGTCTTCATACGATCGGCGAGATTAAGAAAGAGATAGACAACGAGAGGAAAAGGCGAGTTCATCTCCGCAAAAAGTACCATCGCGTTTTCAGGATCATTTCGAATGTGGACAGTACGATGCAGGGATTATGCATAGCATTGGGTGCGACTGGAATAGGGCTTTTGTCAACAATTATTGCAAGTCCAGTAGCGATTGCGTTTGAAGGTGTGGCTATTGGAATGGGTTTTTTATCGATTGTTGGAGGTCAAATTAATAAAAAGATAGCATTGAAAGCGGAAAAGCACGAAAAGATAAAAGTGTTGGCAGAGTCAAAATTGAACACGATCAGCGAGCATATTTACAAAGCTTTGGTGGATGGAAGAATAAGCGATTCAGAGTTTCAGTTGATTTTAGAAGAGCTTCAAAAGTTTAAGACCATGATGGAGGAAATACGAACCAAAACTAAAAACGTAATAGATGAAGTGACTAAAGAAAACTTGATCCAAAAAGGTCGAGATGACGCGATTCAGGCGTTCAACAATTTGTATAAGAAGGGATCTAAAAATCATTTATGATTTCCATGGATTCGAAAGCGAATCTGGAAAATAATTTCTATCGTATTTTAAAAACCATGTCTTTTTTTAAAATACAAGACCCGAATAAAAGAGATGAAGTTGTGAGAGAGATTAATGAGAGAAGAAAGAGGATTTATCAGAACAGCATCAACGACAACATTTTAGATGCAAGTTTTTAAACGGATGTGGAAAAGCTGTTCAAGCCTATCATCCAAAGCAACGAAAAGACGCTCAAAAAGATAAAATCCGAGGTTAAAAACGAGGTTAAAAACGAGGTTAAACCAGAGCAGGAGTCTTATTTAGAATCAACAGGATCTATTTTTCCTGAGGGTGATCAATTTATAAAAAGTTTGTTTGATCTGGACACAAGAGCAAAATTTAAAAGAAGCTTTAAGAACAAGTTTGAATTGAGCAAAAGCGATGGCCAATATACAATTGGAAAAATGGGAGTGATGTTTGAAGGCAACGATATGATTGTTGGAGGTGAAAAGTATGAAGGAACAAAAGGTCTTTGGGATCTCATGACCAATCCAAACGTTTCAAAGAACGTGACAGCAGAAGATGTGACTAATTACTCGAAAATTTTAGTAGAGAGTGAGGCTGTAAAGTCGGATGCGAGGTATAACAAACCCAGAGCTTCAGAGATTGAAAAATACAACCAATTCATCATCCCTATTGAAAATGAGCTGAAATCTCAAAAGGTGGCTGAAGATTCTATTTCAGCTCCTACTAGTTACGATCTTCAAATGCTTGATCAAAAACTTTCTGAAAAAGAAAAGAGGAAGAAACAGTTAAAAAAGAAGTACCGTGAAGGTATAGCACTTATTGAAGAAAGGAAAGATAAGATGAGCAATGAAGAGTATAATGAGTACAAGGATCGCATGAAAAAAGTTTATGATAAGAAAAAGAAAGGTTTAGGAGTGATCATTCTTCCTAGCGATCCGAATGCGTTGGTGGAAAAGCTTGATATAAGTATTGCTTCCTGGCATGCAGGGAATACGGATTCTTGAAATGAGGCTGTTGCTATTTGCGATGAGCTGTTGAGACAAAAAGTGATTAATAAAGTTGAATACAAATCAATGATGAAGGGCATCGAGGTTCCACGGATTCAAAGAATCTAAAAATAATTTTTCGCGTATTTAAAAATGATCATTTACAGAAACAGATATGTTAAGAAACACGTTGTTGGAGGAAGTGGAATCATGGACACGTTGCGGAATTTTTTAAAAAGAGCAGCAGCATCGGGCGCATCAAGAGCAGCGTCTAACTTGGCTGGTAAGATTGCAAAAAGCGAGTTGGGAAGAGAGGCGATTACAGCTGCAAAATCTGCTGGGAAAGAGTTGACTTCTTCGGCGATTGCGACAGCGAAAGATGTGGCTATTGACCAAGGCAAAAAGGCGCTAGAAAAGGTGTATGCTAAGACTGGAACTCCTAAAAATGTTCCAAAAGTTGCTCTTACTCAAAAAAGCAAAGACATTATTTCCGGAATGATTGCATCAGCAGCTCCAAAGGTCAGCAGCGATTATTCCTCTCTTGGAGGGTCTCTGTCCATGAAAAACGCCATCCGAATCCAAGACCTGGTAAAAATGGGAAGAGGCCTGAAGATCGCATAAAAAGTGATTTCCACGGATCCTTCGGATCTAAAAACCTGAAAATTTTTTTTCTTTGGTATAGAAAAATGGCAAATTCAGATGTTTTAGACATTACAGAAGAAATCATCGTTGATGAAAATATTGAGAGATATGAATTTCACGAATATGAACCGGTTAGCATCAATTTAAACACGGCCGGTGAGATAAGAATCAACATTGAGCAGCAAGTTTTGTTCACGCGTCCCTGTGATGCTCACTTTTTGGTGGGAGGAAGGCTGACAAAAGCAGACGGTACTTCCTACGCGGATGCGGATGCGGTTACTCTTGTCAACAACGGCATCATGCACCTGTTCAGTCAGATTTCTTATCAGTTGTCGAATCAAGAGATTGAGACCATATACAGTCCAGGTCAAGCCACTACCATGCTGGGTTTCCTGAAATATCCGGTGAAGTATCAAGTGTCGGAAGGAATGAATCAGCTGTGGCAAAGAGACGTCACTGCCCTTGCCGATCTTGTAAACAACAACGGTTTTAGCACAAGACAGGATTTCATCATTAAGCAGCCTGCTGATAAAGGCACCTTTTCATTTTGCATTCCTTTGAAGCACATTTTTGGTTTATGTGAAGATTACAAAAAAGTTCTTTACGGATTCAAGCACACGATAACCCTTGTGAGAAAAAGCGACGTTAATGCCATTTTTAAGAGCGCTGAAACAGCTGCAGGAAAAGTAACCTTGAGCAAACTGTCTTTGTTTATGCCTCATGTCACTCCCTCTGTTATGGCAAACAACCGTCTTTACAAACTCATCGAGTCCATAATGGACATTCCGTTGTCGTTTAGATCCAGACAGTGCAACACCATTGCCGTGCCAGTGTCCAATACGTTCAGTTGGAGGTTAAGTGCTAGATCAGCCAGTGAACGACCGAGGTACATCATTGTTGGATTTCAGACCAATAAAGACGGCAGTCAAGATGTAAACCCTTCCGTATTCAACCACTGCGATTTGAAAAACATGTATGTGACCTTAAACAGCGAAAGGTATCCTGCTGTGGATTACGACTTGGCCTTTGCAAACAACAAATTTTCGAGAATTTACAGGGACGCGTGCAAGTTTGACAACAAGATTTTTGGAATCAGCGAAATTGTCGCCCAGCCGAATATAACAGCGGTAAATTACAGACACATTTGTCCTCTTTTCGTTTTTGACGTGAGCAAGCAGGCTGAGAGGTTAAAATCGACCGTGTTGGACGTGCAAATTAAAGCCACCTTTAACACAAACGTTCCTGCAGACACTCAAGCCTTTGCCGTGGTGATCTCTGACAAGCTGCTCAGAATCAAATCCGACGGAAACAAAATGAACGTTGTGTATTAGGTGTCTCAAGAAAAATAAATGGGTCCATAATAAAAGGATGAATTTTACGAAAAAGGATTTGAAAAATTTACTTATCGAAAATGGCGTTTCCAAAACGTCGAAAAGCAAAATGGGTTTGGCAATGATTGCGCTGGAGAACCATCTGATCGATAAAAATGCGATGATGGAGGACGTCAAACCGATAGACTCCAAATACGAAAGGCTCCGTTCGATCCGAAAGAATCCCGTGACTGTAAAAATGACGCACGCTGAAACAGGAGAGGTAATCGAATACGGTGTTGCGTTAAAAAAGTTAGCCGTTAAAAAAGTTAACAAATAGTTCTGCGCATGCGTTTCGCATGCGCAGTACGGTCAAAGGAGTGTTCGTTAGGGAATGAAATTAGACGTTAAAAAAGTTGCATTGTTTCATTAGGGTATGTAAAATAATAAAAATTAGTGTATACTTTATATTAAAAATGGCTGTCCATGTTTACTCAGTTGCTGAAATTATTTTATACTTTATCTTAAAAATGGCTGTCCGTGTTTACTCAGTTGCTGAATTCATAAGCTTTACTACTGATATATGGACCAGTAGTTCAAATGAAAGCTTCATTAGCCTGACAGGTCACTGTTTAGACAATACATTTAATCAGAAAACTGTTGTACTTAGAGTAGCTCCTTTTCCTGAGAGGCATACAGCAGCAAATATTGCTGAATTGATTGAAGATATTATGGCTGAATTTAAAATATCACCTTTAAAAAATTCATTTAATAGCTAGAGATAATGGTACAAATATTGTTAAGGCTATTAAAGATAGCCCATATGCACTTGAAAATGGTAAGCTTCCTTTATTAAATGCAAACAAATGGATGATTATCGGACAGTTTTGTGTATGGCTTGTTTTTACACACACTGCAACTAGTAATTAATGAGTGTATTTTTGAACAAACAGTTGTCAAGAATGTCATTGTAAACTGGCATTCAATTGTTGGGCATTTTAGCCATTCTCCCCAAGCCTGCTCTAAACTTAAAGCTCTTCAAGAAGCAAACAATGTTCCTAAGCACAAACTTATTCAAAATGTTCCAACAAGGTGGAATAGTACCTGTCATATGTTAGAACTAATTTATGAACAAAGGAAAACTCTAACCATATATGCACTTGAAAATGGTAAGCTTCCTTTATTAAATGCAAACAAATGGATGATTATTGGACAGTTTTGTGTTTTGCTAAAAGATTTCCACAAAACAAGAGTTCCCTTGAGTGAAAGAAATTCTATTGTCTCAGATATTATACCACAGATACAGTTTTTGAAACATTTCATTAATAAAGCTTTAATTGATGACAACTAATTCAATGGAGAATTGTTTCAAACAATATACTGATAACTATAACATCATCTTGTCAATATTTCTTGATCCCAGATTCAAATTAAAAATGTTCAAAAATGAAAACATCTTTTCAGCTGCTAAAAAAAGTACTGAGAACATAACCATTCAACTTATTAAAACCCATGAAAATATAAAAAACATCAAAGTTACTGAAAATGATCGGTCTGCAGCTTGTGACATTGAAAATATTGACTTAGAATATGAAAATAATGGTACAGTACTAAATGAATAGAAAGATATAGTAGAATGGGTTTTGACAATTGCTTCGAAGAACTTGTAGGATTTAATTCTAAATAAGTCGGTCAACCACAAACTTTAATTTCAAATGAAACTTTATTAAACAAAATTCAACACTACTCAAATGAAGACCTTATTGACAAAGAAAGCAATCATTTGTTGTGGTGGAAATCACAGAAAACCAAAATGCGACTATTAGCAAAGCTTGCTTTAAAGTATTTAAGCTGCCCACCATCTTCTGTGAAGAGTGAAAGACTTTTTAGTAT
This sequence comes from Hydra viridissima, assembly GCF_058129835.1. Taxonomy (NCBI): domain Eukaryota; kingdom Metazoa; phylum Cnidaria; class Hydrozoa; order Anthoathecata; family Hydridae; genus Hydra; species Hydra viridissima. The sequence continues at coordinate 6,175,172 of NW_028324300.1, forward strand.
AGGTGGAAATGTATATACTGCAAAGAGATATAGCTTAACAGGAGCTCATGGTGAAATGTTAATATTTCTGAACTATAATATGAGAATTTAAAAATATTTGATTTTGTATATATTACTATAATTAGTATAGTATAATTCTTTTAGAAGTGAGTATCTATGTTCTATTTTTTCATGAAATATAATTTATTTAGGAGTTTAAAAGCTTTGATACTATGAGGAGGTCAAATGAAAAAAAAAAATGTCATGAAAATTGTATAACTTTGTAGAATTAGAAAATAACAGGGAAAAAAAATTTGGAAAAAATGATTGCAACTCTCTTTGAGAGCTTTTGCTCAAAAATAAAAAAAGTATGCCTCCCAATGCCTTAATCAAAATTTCAAAGCATATTCTGTTGTGGATTTGAAGGTTGCGCAAATTAAAGAGTATCGTTAGCCAGGGTAACTTTGGTCAGTTTTGGCAGTTTTTCTTAAACATCTCTGAATCTTATTAATTTTTTACAGTTTTCTCTTGTGGTAATAACATTATAGGTCTTGGCTATAGGCCTCTATATTTATTTTTTAAATTTTTTTATTACAAATATTTATTTTTAAACGCCGAAAAGTGGCCAATGTTACCCCAGGTTTTTATCATGAAAAAAAATCATCAGTCCTTAAACAACTGGTGGTCAGCATACTTTTTTATTCCTTACGTTGATAAAATTACAAATAATATTTTCTTATTCTCATTGAAGTGTCTTATACTGTATATTTACAATCGCTTTTATCAACTACTCTTCTTTTGGTCTTCTTCTTAAAACGAATATCTCTTTTTTCTTTTTCTTAATTAAAAAAAAAAAAATTAAAAAAACCTTTTAAAATTGTTGTTCTAAAGAAAGAAAAAAAACGTGTTGAAAAAAACTTCTAAAAAAAGTCTGAATAAAAACAGATGATTTTAAAAAAATGCTTTTTAAAATAGCAATTTTTTCCATGTCAAAAATAGTACCTTTTGGAACAGTTGAAAAATAGTACCTTTGGAACAGTCCTTAAAGGTTTTTATCATGTTTGATCAATAATACCCCTGGTATGGGGTAACATTGGTCACTTTTTGGAGTTTTAAAAAATCATCAGTCTTAAAACACTTAGAGAAACATGAAAAGAACATTTAAATGGACAAAAAATTTTTCAACTAGCTCCCTGTTATTGTGCAAAAGTCATTAAAAGTCATTTTCTAGTAGGTCATTATCGTCATCTAAGGATGATGACACTTGTTCAACTCTTGCCCTTTTCTTGTTATTCTTGGTGTTACTGTTATTCTTGGTGTTATTCTTTGATGTGGTAGGAGTTGTGTTATTCACCAGATCTTGCGGTGTTATCGCTTTGCCAGTTGTGATCTTTTTCCCTCTGGTGCGATTTGTTTTCCCATCCTGTCCACAATGTTTCACTAATAGACCTTCTATATCTTCATTGAATACTTCCTTAACAGTACTACCGGTACCTCCTCCAATGTCTTTGTTAACCTGTGGCAAACGCTTCATGACCATTTCTTTATCGAAGGGGAATATTCCACTAGCCTTGAAGTCAGATCTCAAATTATCGCTTTTCAATTGACGTTGCAGTAGAGCAAGAAGACCGAGGAACTGATTTTTTGGTATTGATTTTTTGATGCGCGTTTCTATCTTTAGCGGACGGAAAACAGCAACGTCCAGCGGTTGAAGCAAATGGGGAGCGTATATTCCGAACTGTCGACTAGCCTTTCTCACGCTTATTCTTCCAGTTAAACATTCTTTTATAGCATTGGACAACGTTTCTTGATTGTATGAAGTTGCATATGCTCTTGAACCACGCTTTCGCTTCTATTTCCTCGGCATTTTCACCGGCTAAGAATTCAAATGGTTCAATAAATGTATCAGAAGTGTCAAAAGATGCCAAAATAAACTCAATGTAGTCTACGAAGTAACTGTGCTATATTCACAAAAACTGTTGATATACCAAAATTGTTGATATAATAGTCGATATATATTGTTGGTATCTCTAACAAAATTAAAACATGTTATCTTTGTCAAATTTTAGGAATTTAAAAAAAAATCAACAATTGACCCCGGTCAACAAAGTCACCCCGGCAACCAAAGTTACCTCGGTTGACGGTACCATTTTGAATACTTTTTTAACGGGCAAACTTTTTTAACGCCGTAAGGCGTTAAAAAAGTTTTAATGACTTTGCGCATGCGCAGATTTCACATTTAATAAACATTTTTAACGACTAACTTTTTTAACGCAACAACGGCTCTATTTACAAAGCGATGAAAGAGACGGGACATGGCAACAATTATTTTGAGAAGCGAAACGGAAAAGTGGATGAAAACGGATTTAAAATAGAAATTATTAAATAAAATGACGTTTCACCCGTTTTTTCTAGAGTGCAGCAAAAGAGAGCCTGATGTGAAAAAGAAAAGACAGCTCGAGGCTCTTGCGTTCAAGGATGAGAGCGGCTCGTTCAAAATTCCTGAAATGTACAGCGATGAAAAAAGAGATGAGCTTTACGCGATTTTGTGGGAAGAAAAAGAGGATGACTTTTCGAGGATGGAAAAAAAAATCAAAGAGCACAACAGAGAGTGGATCCATTTGAAAAAGCGAGAAAAGCTGAGAGCGATTGACAAACGCGTTCTTGAATTGGACTGCGATTGGTAAGAAAAGAAAAAAATGTCAGCAAAAATGAAAATGGACACGATGCTCCAAAAATTCGAATATTTTCCAAAGTTTGCTGAAAAATAAAAAAAATTGAATTCGAGTAAAATAATTTAAAACGATTAAAAAAGATGGGTAACATGCAAAGTAAATATCAAGTTTTACTGCTTGACAAACTCTGGCAGTCTGGAAAAATGCTTGAAAAAATTAGCAATCTTGAAAATAAAGTTTATTGGAAACTGAGTAGACCGTTGATGAAAGATGCGTTTGAAGAGAACTACATGCTAATTCACGAAAAAATTAAAAACCTCTACCTTCTCAGAAGTCAGCTGTTTGATGAAATCATGAGCAGTGATTTGAGTAAAACAGACATATACAATATTAAAATACTTTTTGAACACGATATTTATCATCTAAAATATATCTTAGGTAGAAAAAGTGAAATGTTTAAAGATTTGGTTGATGCAATCGATGTAGTCCATCATTTTGATGGAGAACAACACCGAATGATCCAACTATTTGGTGAAGAGGAATTGCTGATGAGAGACTATGACTCTCTAAAATGGATGAAGATTCAAATTGACCTCATCATTCCATTATTTGAAATGGATGAAGATTCTAAGATGGAAATGAAAAAAATTTCATTAGAGATGAATAAAATACATAAAATAAAGCCTTTTTAATTCTTTTTGAAGAATTGAAAAATTGAATTCGAGTAAAATAATTTACAACGAATAAAAAAGATGGATAGAATGATGTTAGAAAGTTTTGAAGAAATGAGAAGGCTGTTGGAAGAGGCGAGAAGGCATCATGAAGAGGTGAGAAGACAGCATGAAGAGATGAGAAGACAATTGGAAGAGGTGAGAAGACAGCATGAAGAAGCGATAAGGCAGCATGAAGAAAATGATTCGTCAGATGATTCGTCAGAGGATGATATGGGAAGATTGCTGGAAAGAGAGTTGGAAGAAAGTAAGTCGGAAAACAATATCATCGCGGAAGAGTGGGAAGATATCGCTCCGAGACATTGGATGGGAAGATTTTGCGCTCCTGCTGCTTAAAACTAATTTTTTAAGATCCTTTTTAATTCTTTTTGAAAAATTGAAAAATTGAATTCAAGATAAATAATTTACGACGAATAAAAAAGATGGACACAAAGGTTATTGACGAAACCATTGTATTTGATGAATTGGATGACAAGCTAATCATTGAATATGTTGAAGAACCACCTGTTGTTAAAAAAGCATCATCTGAAGAACTACCTGTTGTTAAGAAAGATACTCCAAAGAGTAAATATTCGTCTGAATTTGGATCCAACAAGTGTTGGAGAACTGAGTGCATAGAGTGCGAACATTTTTTCTGCATTGGTGGATATCAAAGATAATTCTTTTAAGATCTTTTAGATCCATGGAAATCACAAATGATTTTTAATTCTTTTTGAAGAATTGAAAAAAATTGAATTAAGATAAATAAAATCTTTCAGTAATAAAAATGCTTTACACTAAAAAGGCTTTGAAAGAGTTGCTGGCTAAAAATGGTGTTAATAAAACATCAAACAATTTGTTGGCTTTGACACTGATCGCGTTTGAAAACAATTTGTTCAATAAAGACGAATTAATGGAAAAGGTGAAAGAAAGGAAACCTGTGGGAAGACCGAGGTTGCCTAAAAAGGAAAAAAAGCCTGTCGATCCTAAATGGAAAAGACTTGTTGAAATTAGAAACCATCCTTTCACTTATAAAATTACCCATGTGGAAACGGGGGAAGTGACTGAATACAAGTCTCATTACCAATTAAGAAAAGAAACGGGTCACTACTGGAAATACTTTGACAATAGACACGGTTATCAAATAGAAGTAATTATACATCATTCGACCTTATAAATTTTAATTTGCTGAAAATTAAAATTCTTTTTTGCTTGTAATAAAATTGGAATGGAATGGAATTTCCTGTCTCTCTTACACAAGGTATCAACAAGTTTGAAGCGAATAATCCAGATATTAGCATCAACGTCTTTGGGTACGAAGAAAAAATAATCCATCCTTTACGAATATCCAAAATTTTAGATCGAAATCATAATGTTGATTTGCTGCTCATTTCAAACAAAGACACTAACCATTACTGCCTCATTAAAAACTTAGGTCGATTGGTTGGTTCTTCAGTAACAAAAGGAAAAAGAAAACAACACATTTGCAGAAATTGCATGCAAGCTTATGACCAAGAAGAAAAGCTTCAAAAACATCAAGAAGACTGCTATAAACACATCTCAGTTCGAATTGAACTTCCTAAAGAAGGGACAACCGTTCAGTTTAAAAACTACAACATGTCCATGAGAGTTCCGTTTGTGGTTAATGCCGACTTTGAATGTTTCACCAAACCTGTCAACACTTGCACCCCTGACTCAAATCAGTCATACACCAAACAATATCAAAAGCATGTTCCAAGCTCGTTCAGATACTTCATCAAATGCTTCGACGAAACCATTTATAAAGAAAAACCAGTCATGTACACAGCAGAAAGCGACGAGGATGATGTGGCTCAAAAGTTTGTCACCATGCTTGAAGCAGACCTTACAAAGATTTGGAACGATAGCGATTTACGACAAAAAGAATGGAAGAATAAGAAACAAGAGACTGATGAGGATAAGAAGAATTTTGAAGCTGCAACCGAATGTCACATTTGCAAAAATGATCTTAACGGTGACAAAGTGTGGGATCACTGTCATTTGACTGGAAAGTACCGTGGAGCTGCTCACAACCAATGCAACATAGATTGTCAAATCCCAAGTTTCATACCCATTTTTTTACACAATTTATCCGGTTACGATAGCCATTTATTTATCAAGAAATTAGGCGGGAAACTCAATTGCATACCCAACAATGAAGAAAAATACATCAGCTTCTCAAAAAAAATCAAAGTGAGAGAATATATTGATGAGGAAACTGGAAAACCAAAAAAAGTAAAGAAAGAAATGAGGTTTCTTGACAGTTACAGATTCTTACCCTTCGGTTTAGACAAACTAACTAAAAATCTAACCAATGAACAATGCATAAACGTTAGAGAATATTATCCTGAAGATAAACAGTTCAACTTGATAAGAAAAAAAGGCATTTACCCTTATGATTGGGTAGACTCCATTGAAAAGTTTTCCGAAACGCAATTGCCTCCTATAGAAGCATTCAACTCCAAACTCAATGGCACTAAAATAAAAGAAGAATATGCGCATGCGCAAAACGTTTGGAACGTATTTGAATGCAAAACCTTTAAAGATTACCACGAGCTGTACAACATCTCAGACGTGCTCATTCAAACAGATGTTATTGAAAATTTTAGAGACGTATGCATAAAATATTACGAACAAGATCCCACCTGGTATTACACCTGCCCTGGACTTGCTATGGAGCCCTGTTATAAAAAGACTAAAGCTAAAATAGAACTTTTTAGCGATCCTGATATGCTTCGCATGACTCAAAAAGGAATACGAGGTGGAATCAGCATGATCTCAAACCGATATGGAACTGCCAATAACAAATACATGCAAGACTATGACCCTTCACAACCATCTAAATTCCTCCAGTATTTAGACGCCAACAATTTATACGGATGGGCCATGAGCAAACCTCTTCCCGTTGGAGGATTCAGATGGATGACTGATAAAGAGCTTTTAAATTGGCGACATTGTCGTATGCCATGCATTCTCGAAGTCGATTTAGATTACCCCGATCACCTTCACGATTTACACAATGATTACCCGAGAAAAAAAAACCGGCTAATACTACTAGGAATCTGTTTAACTTCCTGCTAATACGGCTAATCCTAGTAAGTTTTCGCTTAATACGGCTAAACTTATTAAGTTTCCCATTAGTCATGACTAATGAAATTCATAAAGGTCATCTGTAGATGACGTTTATGAATTTCCTACTAATCCTAGTAAGTTCCTACTAAGTACCTACTAGGATTAAACGAAATACTTAGTAAGTTCCTAGTAAGTTTTCGAGAAGAAAACAAGAATAAAAACGATTTTTTAAATGTTATACGCCATCTTTTATTTATTCAAGCGGAAGTCAAGTCAGCTCTGAAACAGCTTTTTCAGATTCAATAGTTTGACTAATTTTTGTAATTCTATAGTGGAAAAGCTCAAGAATATTTGGGGACGATTGCGTGGCTTGCTATTTAATTGATGATTTGTTTGTTAATGATTTATAATGTGGTTTTAAATGTTAATTTTAACTCGATATAAATTCTAGCATTTTTTGTATCTTTCTAGTACAAATTCTATCATTTTCTGATTTATAATAATACGTATGGTGATGTGTTTTTTTATTTCTGATTTTTTTCTTGTCTTTATTTGTGATTTTATATTGTTTACAATCTAACTCTTTCTTTTTACTGAACAGTCTATATTAGGGTGTCCCAAAAAAAAAAAAAAAAAAATTTTCCTTTAGTTTTGTGTGTAGTTTTGTCCATTAAAAGTGAAAATATGAAGATTTTTGGAAGATTATGAAGTTTGACCCCCCCGCCCTTCTTTTAAAGTTTTTACCCCCTCTGCCACCCTTTTTTTCAAAATTATTTACTTATTAACTGTGATTTTAGGCTAAATAAATAAATGTATTATTGCAACTAAATATGTTTTGTATCACTATTGATCACTATTATAATTCTAATCTATGTATCATAGCTTATATTAGTAAATATAATTTGTTTCAATTCAATGAATCTCAAAAATTACTAAATAGTATTAATCGCAATGTTTGAGATGAGAAAATTTTTTATGATTTTTTATTAATGTTACATACATTATTCAAATAATTTATAGTTATTTTTTATCTATAGATGTAATAGCATATATAAAAAATATTCGATCAGTTATGAGCAATAGTAAATTGAGGAAAAAGGATGAGAAGTTTGATAATATTGTTGGTAAATTATTACCTACCCTTGAAGCAAAGATATATTGTCAACTACCAACAAATGGAGATGTTGTACGCCATTATCTTTATCTTACAAGATTCGATTTGAAATTAACTGGTAAAAAAGAAGTTGCATCTGTAGTTTGGGAAAAAGTTAATGTTTTTTGGAAAATGGCTGGAATTCCAACAAAACAGAAGAAAGACATTGTTAGAATGATACTGCATCTGATTCATCTTAGAGAAATCTTGATTAAAAATGCAAAAAAAAAAATGTTATGCAGCTCAACTTCTGAGTTTTACTAATAAACTATCATCGTTGTTTGATATTGCAGCATCAAATGCAGAAAATTTGATAAGAAAAGATACCTCGCGTAGTATCAATAGTCAGATCTCAGATATAGATTTTCTCTCAGATCAGCGTCATTTTAAAAAGCAATTTTTGGGCCCATTAGATAAGAGTTATGCTATGAAAGTGAAAAGAAAGGAGGAGAAAGAGAAACATAAAATCAAGGCTATTGAAAAAGAGAAATCTAGAAAGGAAAACATAAAAGAAAAAAGTTTCAATGTATTGGCAGCATTTGATAATGAAGACAAAAATCATAATAAAAATGAAGAAAGTACTATTGCTAGACAGAACAAAAAAATCAAGATATTAGAAAACCCTAAAGTTTCCTTAATGGCTGATAGGTTGAATCTATCCAACAGAGAAAGATCTGGGATCATTATAGCTGTAGCTGAAGCATTAGGTCACAATTTAGATGAAATATCTATCTCAAAGAGCACAGCGAACAGATCAGGTAATAAAATTCGACAGCAAGTTTCAGATGATATTAAGAAAACATTCATTTCACCCATGTACTCTTCCATTCACTGGGATTCAAAGCTGGTATCTGAGGTTGATGGTAAAGTGGAACGTTTGGCTATTGTTGTAACAGGAAAACCAAGTGCACCTGAAGGGAAGTTGTTGTGTGTATCCAGAATTCCTGATACAACTGGGCGATGTCAGGCAACAGCTACCATAGATGCTGTAAAGGCATGGAAACTAGAAAAAACGCTTGTGGCAATGATTTTTGACACAACTCCATCAAATTCAGGTTGGATAAATGGTTATGCAAAGTTAATTGAAGAACATTTTAATAAAAAGTTACTTTGGTGCGCCTGCCGACACCGTGTTTTTGAAAGAGTTTTGTCTTCTGTTTACTTAAAAGTTTTTGGAGAATGTAGATCTCCAAATTACGAGCCATTTAGACAATTTAAAAATGAGGTATGGCCTAAACTTTCATTAACTTCAGACACTACTTTTAGAAAAATAAAAATCGAAGAACCAGTATTAAAGACCAAGCAAGCAGAAGTAATAATTTTTTTGTCTGGTTTACTTAACCGGAAATCTCGAAAAATATTAAGAGATGATTATCGAGAATGTTGTCAACTTGCTTTGCAATTACTCAATCCAAAACAAATAAATATACAGTGGCACAAACCTGGAGCCTTCCATCATGCTAGATGGATGTGTACAATCTTGTACACATCAAAAATATTTGCTTTTGCTGACCTGGCAGAGTATGAAGAAAGTTTTATAGAGAAATTATCACGGTTTTGTAAATTTGCTTTACTATTTTATGTGAAAATATGGCTTACGTGCACAAGCAAATCGATGCCCCATTTAATGACTTGGAATTCTACAAAGAAATGCTTATTTATAAAAAAATTGACAATGATGTTGCTGTTGCTGCCCTGGAAACATTTAATCGGCATCTTTGGTATTTAACCGAAGAGATGTCCCCTCTTTCATTATTTTCTGATAAGGTATCTGATCGTGATAAAACTAAAATTGCTAAAACAATTCTGAAAAATATAAAAGAAAACTGTGAACATGATATAGGCTTTCTGAAATTTCCACTTCTAAAGCAGAGTACCTGTTTGACTGATTTAATTGGACCAAAATCAAGCAACACTCTAAATTTATTCGGATATCTAAACGAGGACGGTGGTTGGTTGGCAAAATCCCCAAAGTTTTGGCAAGCTAACACAAATTTTAATTACATGTTTGAGCATATCAAATCACTGAAATCTGTAAACGATACAGCACAACGAGCTGTTAAACTAATTCAAGACTATGCAACATCTATTACAAAAGATGAAGAGCAGAAAGAATTTCTTTTACGTGCAGTAGAACACCATCGAAAAGTTCTTCCTCACATAAATAAACAAGCAATTCAAAAACTTAATTTTTTATAATATGTTATAAACAATCTCTTTTTTGTTACACCTTTAAAATATTGTTATTTTGATATTATAGTTTTAAAAAAATGAGATTTTGAATTTCTTAATACTTATTCCCATTGTGCTTTAATATTATAAATTTATACCAATCATTTCTTTGCTTTTTTGTTTAATAATTGAGTATTTATCAAGTTGTTTTAATTAAAAATTATAATTTATAAAGTTCCATATTTAGCCAGAAAAAAATCATACAGCAAGGGTATTATGAGAAAGGATCGGGGATGGGGGATGGGGGATGGGGGATGGGGGGGGGGGGGGGGCAGTAGGGTCATAAACCAGGTGACAATTTATTTTTAATAGATTCTTATTTTTATTTATTATAAAACTATTTGAAATTATAATAACAATTAATTATATTGGATACAAATAATAGATATATAAAAGGAGTATATTAAGGATTTTTTTGGGGCAAAAACACTTTAAATGGGTTATGAGGGGGTCAAATATGAAATTTTTTTGAAAATAACATTTGATTAAGTTTTATTAAACAAAATTACACAAGAAAATTATAAAAAATGCGAACATAGTTGATTATCAAAAATAGTTTAGTCCTATTTGTCATTTTTTTAGAAAAAAAACACAAAAAAAAGAGCGGCGGGGGGTCAAATATGAAATTTTTTTCCTTTTTTTTTTTTTTTTTTGCTTTTAGTAGATAAAAATACATATGAAACTGATTGAAAATCTAAAAATAGTTAAAAACTAAAAAAATTTATGTCATTTTGGGACACCCTAGGCTATATATATATATATATATATATATATATATATATATATATATATATATATATATATATATATATATATATATATATATATATATATTTATATATATATGTATGTATATATAGACATTAGATATTGATCAACATTAAAATCACTTTCTTGCAGAATATATTTTACTGGTAAATATAGCATTATTTTTATTTTTTTCCCTTGTTAAAACAAACTATAAAATTATTGAATATTGTTATATTTTATATCAAATTATACTTTAGTTTTACATTTACTTAACATTAGAATTTTTGTTGTAAATTTCATAATATATGTTTTAGAACTAAACATAATGTAAATATGTATATATATATATATATATATATATATATATATATATATATATATATATATATATATATATATATATATATATATATACATATATACATATTTACATTATGTTTAGTTCTCAAACCACGTACAATCAATTAATTTCAGGTAACTATTTTTTTTTTTCTGTTTCTTTATATGTAATGTACTTATGCATAATTATTCATTAATCATATTGAATTTAAATGAGGAACTAGTAATGTTTTGAGTGTATGTATATGCATATACATATATATATGAGTGTATGTATATACATAACATAAATATATGTATATACATACACTCATATATATATGTAAATAATGTTTTGAGTGTATGTATATACATATACATAAATATTTTTATTTTTGATACAATTATTAAATGTTTTTGGATAACTGTAAATAAAATTTTCCTTTTTTTTAAAATTAAATTGATTGAAAAAGTTCATAATTCAAACATGAATTTTTATTTTAAACATTTTTGTTTTTTAATAGCATTTACATTTTGTGATTTAAATAATATTAAATAAAGAAAAGATAATGAAAAGCTATTCAAAATTCCAAAATTAGGTTAAATAAGTTCTTTTATTATAAAATATATTTTATTACAATTATATCAAGTTACAATAATATTTTTAAATATTTCATTATAAATACAGGTATGGTCGAATAAAAGACGAAGACAGTTGAGATATTCTGAGTGGAATTTAATTGGCCCCTGTAAAAAATTTTCATACCTACAGTTATGTAGTAAGTTATTCGTTGGTCATTGTTCATTTTACTTTTTTAAAAGATAGGTAAACAACCTAACAACTTTTTTTTTGTAATTTGTTAAAACTGGTTTTCAAATAAGTGTCTACTGCAATTTTCACTTACATAAATTTTTTTAAAAAAACAACCCTAACAATCTAATTATGTAATGTTTAAAACCCAAATATAATGTGTGTGTGTATATATACACTTATATTTTTAATTTTTATAGCTATGGAGAAATGATAATGAAACCTTTTCATCATTCAAAAATTATGGTGAGTTAAAAATGCGTTTTTATTGGAAAATATATGTTATTAAATTGTTGAATTACGTTAATATTTTTTAAAATTTCGTTATAGATACAATTATAAAAGATCAAGACAAATCTTATGGGTGCAATTATTCCACTGGCACCTGCGAAATTACCAAAAGAACTGACCATTGCTATTTATTGTATTTTTCTAAATGTTCAAGTTAAACAACCTAACACTTTATTATTTGTTATTTTTATTGTTGTTTTATAAAAAAGCGTCCTCATTGGGGCAACTAAGGCAACTAGTTAAATTAGATTTGTTGGGTTATTTTTTCAAGAATTATCTATGTTTAAGTAAGATTTGAAAAATAATTATTTTTACATTTTTACTTAAACATACATATTTCTTGAAAAATAACCCTGCTAATGTGAATATGAAATCTTTACTCAAATAATTCAATAAAACCTAAATAAAATATGAAATTAACTGAAAAAACTATTAACTAATCTATTAACTAAAACTATAGTTTTAGTTAATAGTTAAGTTAATAGTTTTTTTAGTTAATTTTATATTAGGATTAGCAAGTTTTAGTAGGAAACTTAGTAGGATTAGCAAGTTTTAGTATACTAAAACTTGCTAATCCTACTAAGTTTCCTACTAAAACTTGCTAATCCTACTAAGTTTCCTACTAAAACTTGCTAATCCTACTAAGTTCCTAGTAAGTACTCGTTAGGAACTTACTAAGTTTTAGAAGGAAACTTATTAAGTACTTAACAGGATTAGCCGGTTTTTTTTTCTCGGGAATTGCTTCTCTTTGTCGAAGAAACAGAAGAAGAGCACGACTGGAAAGAAGAACTTTTTGCATGTGAAAATAATGTTGAGAAAGTTTCTGCATGGATGGGAAACCAATTGCAGATTTGGGTGACAAAACCTTTGCTATCCTAAGAATTTATACAGGTTCAGCATCCTCAGAGTGCTAGTTTAACGCTGCCAGCCTGACAGTCATGAAGGGAAGAAAATCATTTCGATCCTCTGAAGGCTGAAAAACTACTCTTCATTAAGAGCAACTACTTTCAGTTTGAGAGAAAAAATCTGCCCAAATTTTGCTCAGAAACCAAAAACTCTTTATCAATTCTAAATGAGGAGCCGGATGACAGCATTGAGGAAACCCATGTTGATGCAATTGACGTTTTGGATATGTATGACGTGTTAACCAGTGTTAGGTAAAAGTTCTAAGGTGAAAATGCTATATTTGTTCGTGTTTTATTTCTATGATGACTAAGGTAACTAATGTAGTTAGAAAATTAATTTATGGTACTAAAACTGCATTTATTTTTACTTCTTTAAACCTGTTTCATTTACTCTGGTTGTTTAATTAACTGTGCACTCAGTCTGTTTGATTAACTACTTCTTTAATGGACTCCCCGCTTAAGTAAGTTTAGTGTTGTTACGACTTTGAAATTATTCGACTGTCGACTAAATCGATTAATGTATTTTTCAAAGTCGACTAAAATCGACTAATAAATTTTTAAAATCTACTAAGTCGACTAAAAATCGATTTAGTCGAAATATTTGAATAAAAAATTTCATAGTAACCATATACTTTAATGTTGCTTGATAGTTTATTTATTTGAATAAACAAACAAATTAAAACGGAAATCACAAAGAAAAGAATAATAATAATAAAAAAATACGGATGGGCATTTTGTATCATTTTTCATAACAATTAAAGCAAAAAATTAACAAAAAATTTAATTAACAAAAAACATTGGCGTAGATAGGTGGGGGCAGATGGGGCGGATAAAGATTTTTTGTGAAGGCAGATTAATAAAACTTTTTCCCATTCTTAACATTCTTAACATTCTTAACCATAACACATTATTTAACATTTTGTTTTAAAAAGCATTAACTAATTACTATAATGAGAATAAAGAAACATTAATGAAGCGGTGCTACATACAGAAAGCTAAGAGTTAAATTTATGTGGTACAGCAAATTAGGTTCAATGTTCAGATATTTTGGTTGAATTTAAAAAATTTGAATGATACTCTAACGCATGGTTCAATCTTTACAAATAATTTTTCTTTACAAGATAAATTATTTATAAAGATTTATAAAATTTAAAAAAAAATAGAAATAAAGATATTAGAATGTTTTTCCGACTAAATCGACTTTTAGTCGATTAGTAGGAAACCCAAAGTCAATTAAACCGACTATTCGATTTTTCAAAGTCGTCTAATTTCGACTTTCGACTAGTCAACTTTTAGTCGATTTAGTCGAAGTCGATAACAACAATATAAAAAATTCAATACTTGAACAGTTACCCGCTAATTTATTGGTTTCAATTTCTCAACTGTCTTTGCCTGTTAACCCGTTCAGCCATTGTTTCGGGTTCTCGGGCTATAACGTATTTAACGGGTCTATACTCGAACGGGTTTGTGATCCGAAAAGAAGTGAATTAATTGCCTTTTTAAATAAATGAAAATTTTTGCTCCATGTATAGGTTGTAAAGCTGTAAAGTTAAATTATCAAAAATATGCCTGTCTCTTGATTATTAGGTTATATTGTATAATATTTTGTGTTTTGTTTTAGAATATCAGTTAGATTTCTCCCCTCGTCATTATGCTTGTCATATCAGGCAATTTTTTTTTTTTTTTTTTATTAACAAAGCAATTAAGTCTAGAAAGAAGCAACTCACACTATTAGATTATTCATAAAAAAAAACGTAACTTCAAAACACTGGTTCTGAAAAAAAAACAAAAGAAAAACAAAAAAAATAAAAAGAACAAACTAACAAAACAACAAACAAAAACTATATTTTTAAAACTGTTTTATAAATATAAAGTACATTGATAAAAAAAAAAAAAAAATTTATCTATGGAGTGAGAAAAAAACTATCGGCGCCAAATCACCGAAACTTTTCGAAACTGCTAAACAGTTTACAATTTTCGTTACATGCATACCTTCCTGCTAAATACAAAATCTATTCCAGACCTTATTAAGTTGTTCCTTTTACCTAAAACAGACTCTTGATAAAACGAGAGATTTTGAAAAACCAACTTACGTACCGACCAAATAAAAGTAAGATACAGACAAAAATAACACAACAACCACTATAAAAAATAAGGATCGTTCTATTGACAGACCAATTCTGGTCTGTGCTTCGTTTGGAACGTTTAAAAGATTGCATACCAGGTTCTATTTGAATTACCAAATTCGGTGATATATCTTTATCAAAAATATCTTTATTAAAACTAGTACTTATTGGGTAAGGATTTACATGCTCCAATGGTTGACGCGTTGATCCAACACCAATTTCTACTTTTTGACCATTAACAGAGGATAATTCATTCGGAAGTAATACCGGAGTATAGCTAGGCGGGGA
Organism: Hydra viridissima; assembly: GCF_058129835.1. Taxonomy (NCBI): domain Eukaryota; kingdom Metazoa; phylum Cnidaria; class Hydrozoa; order Anthoathecata; family Hydridae; genus Hydra; species Hydra viridissima. Next base: position 6,190,500 of record NW_028324300.1, read on the forward strand.
ATAAAGAGCAAAGGGATTGCTTTTTACACCTGTAATTATTAAATGACTTTCATCATCTACATTAGTCTTAGTTAAAATGGATGACTTCGTTGATGTTTTATTAAAAACTAAGAAAACTTTAGAAGTAATTGGGTCATCAGAATTATAAGAAGGAAATTTTTTATCAGAAAAATTTTCATTTCTAAGAAATTGTTTACTCAAAACTCTTAGATTATTTAAACCAAGTGTAGTTGTGTTATTTATGGCAATAGGTTTTTTGTCAGTGCAATTTTTACAGAGACATGTACCATTAACTGCTTTGAAACCGCTTGGACACATAAGTTCGCAAATACTCCCTTTTTGTTGGAATGAGGCTTTGCATGTAAAACAAGTACTAAGGCTGCATGACACACAGTTTTTATGAAACTTGTTACAGGGTTCACACACACCAGATGACGAAACGAAGCCAAACGGACAAACCTTTAGACAAGAGCTATTAAACATATGAAATTCAGTGTGACATTGAAAGCATGTTGTTTCGCTGCAATTCGCACATCCAATGAACCACTGATCACATGCTTCGCAAATATTTTTTCGCTCATTCCATACATATGTAAGAGGACAAGCATTTATACACGTCGAATTGAACAAAACTGATAAATTCATACAGGAAAAACATGTAAATGGGTTATCACATTTCCGACAAAACCTATTGCAAGGTTGACACTTCTGGTTTATTTCGTAGTATCCTTCTGGGCAAGTTTGAAAACATTTAAGTTTTTGTTCATTTGTAACCAACATTAGAGATTTCTCTTTGCAATTATTACATTGATCAAACTCAGTGCATGATTGACAAAATGAATCACATGATATGCATGTATCATTGATATCGTTATGAAATGTACCTACAGAACAGTTAAACTTGCAAACACTGTTTACTAGATCATACCTCGATTGACATAACAAGCAAGATCCAAAATCATCACATTTTACGCAATTTTTGTCAGGACATTTCATGCATATGTTGTCTGTTGGATATCGATAATAAGATAATGGACATTTACTAGAGCAATATCCACTAGGTTGTAAGTAACTTGCGTTATTGCATTTAATACAATTAATTTTTCCATTTGATAGATCTATAGAAAAAGTAAGCTTCGTAAATATTACTTATACAAATGGTTACATCAAAGGTTAAGACTGAGATTGAAAAAGAAACTGAGATTAAATTTATTTGTAATTTACAATATCTTACCGTTACAACGCAAACAATTTTCAATACATGAAAGACATTTGTGTTCTGCAGAGCTATAGAAGAAACCAGGTAAACACCCTTCAATGCACATTCCATTATACAAACTAAATCCGTGAGGACAAGACAAGCATTGGTTAGGAGAAGCTCCATCACAAGTGCTACAACTCTCATGGCAGGGATAGCAACGATTACTTTTATCTTTAAACATTCGAGGCGCACAGGTAGAAAAGCACTTGAAATCATGCCAAACTTCATTAGGTGGGCAGTTTGTACACAAATCGAACTTATAGATACAATGTCTACAACGTGAACTGCAGCGAGCACACATGTGACCAAAAGTTTTGAACCAACCTGTTGGACATCGCATAATACACGAATTATTGAGGAAAAGAAGTTTATTAGGGCACGTAAGGCATTGATTTGAGCCAGCTCCAAAACACGAAGCACAAGAATAATGGCATGGTTTACATGTTGACGTTTTATCATCCTTGTAAAACTTTTTTTGACAAACCTTGTGACAAGTGTAAGTATTTGCGTGAAGAGAGAAATTCCCACTGCATTCTAAACATTGATCATGGTTTGGTCCAAAACAAGAGCTACAGCTCGGATGACAATTTTGACAATTATTGTGTGAAAGGTATTGCTTCAGGCATGGATTAATGCATCCCTCGACACGATTGTCTAATTCGCCTAAAGAAAGAAAACCTAAACAAATCATCATCAAATCATATCTTGGTTAGACACATCACAACAATATGCCCAAAATTAAATTATAAAAAAGTTAACTAAGACTAACCTATGCATGAAATGCAATTTTCAGGCTTTGGGCCTAAACACTCACGACAAGTATGGTGACATAACTCACATACACTATTAATTCCATTATGGTTTGCAAAATACCCGCGAGGAATCTTTTCAACACAACGTCCATTTAATAGATGCTTACCCTGGCTACATACAGTGCAGTCATAAGATGCTGGACCATCACATTCCTGACAACTTTTAGAACATTCGCCGCAACTAAAATCAAATACTTTTCTAAACTGTAGACCTTGTGCGATGTTATTAGGACAATATTAATTACTTTATAACTTAAAAACAAATACCAACCTTGTTGTACTTTCCACAGCATAAGTTCCACTAGGACATCTTTCTACGCATCTTTTATCTGCTGTAAGGAAATAATTTAAGAAGCAAGTTGTGCAAACGTCGACTGTTTCGCAGAGAGAACAACTTGCGGGACAAAATTCGCATTTTCCAGTGGTAGTATTAACATAGTATCTTGCTTGACACTCAAACTTTGATACACATTCGTGATCCTTTAAAAAATAACCGTTAAAGCAGGAAGTGCACGCAGCTGGATTACCAGGGACACATGTTTTGCAATTATGACCGCAATTCTCACACATTCTTGCCACTAAATCTGCATAATACCCTAAAAAGTTTAAGCCATAATTCATTAAATCATTTTGAAACAAACCTTTAAAGCTGGTTTCCTCTCAAAATATTAGATAGGTTAAAAAGTACCTTTTGGGCAAAACTTGACACATTGTCCTTCACCAGAAACTCGAAAATATTCGAATGCACAAGTATCACATTTACGACCTTCGTTACTACACTGTAAACAGTTCTCAGGACATTCTAAACAGTCTCCAGAAATTGTATCAGCTTGAAAGGTTCTTACAGGACAATTTAGAACGCATTGATGTCCTTTATAAAGATATCTAGAATTTAATATAAGTATTTGTTAAGCATTTAGGCGCAACAAAACATATTAGAGTGTTTTAATCCCGACGATTTTTAAAAAATGTTTACGGTACTCACATAACGAATGAATTAACGGGTAAATAACATGCCTGTAACTTTTTCAAAGTTTGATATTACCTCAGAAGTCGTCATTTTGAAGAAGTAGCGTTTTTTACACTTTTTTCTAATCTAAATTTAGATAATAAAAATCAACTGTTATGTCTCGGTACGGAAATAATCGTGTGGTCACTGGATCGGTCATTTTTAACGATACCCGTCCTACGCTATCGATACCAATACGGAATTGGTATCGGTCAATAACAGGACGGGGAAAAACGGGCTTTTGGGTATTGGACCCAAAGGACAATTTTTTTACGAGTTCAAGTGTGAAAAATATCGGAAAAAACGGGAAAAACCAACGATTGTCCATTCGATACACTTTGAACGATAGGATAAACAATACTTCTTTTTTATTATCAAAAACAATATTTTATAAACTTTTAAATCTTAGTTAAGGTATTCAAGCATTGTTTAAATTAAGATTAACTTTAGTGTTGGCATTAGCATACAAACAGCATAAAACGATAGTTGATGCAACAATTGGTTGCAAAAAATCTAACTAAAGAACGGACCTAAAAGAGACGCTGTTCGTAACAGCTGTTTTTGTTTTTAGGTTTTTATTTATGATTCAACGGTCAACAACTAATTGGTTGAACGATAGATCCTATTTAGCAAAGTTGATGCTCTCTTTAAATGACGATGCTCTCGATGAGCTCTCTTTTAAAATCGCGTTTAGAACACAAAAGTATCGGAGATAAATTTTTAAAGTAAAAAATTAGGAGTACATTAATTGCAAATAAAAAATAAACTATCATGAATTATGAAGATATTCAAATTTTAATAACAGTTAGATAACTCTACTACATATCAGAAAAAAGACATAAAACTTGGTAAATTAATTTTAATTAAGCCAAAGTCAAATGAAGTTTTTTTACTCCATTTATCGTTTTAGGCGCCGTGCCCGAAGCCTGAAGCACGAAAAAGACTTCGAGCACGGCACTACCAACCGATTTGCTTTCGAAGGTTCGATTTTCCTTTTTGTTCCTAATTTTTTTTTTCTAGTAATTTTTGTGCTGTTTTGTTTATTGTAAGTCCAGTAATGTCAATAATTTTTTTTCTAAATTAAAATTTTTTTATGCTAAAAAAGTTTGGTTTCTCGCAAAAAATAACCTATTTTTCTGGAAATTTTAGCAAATTTTCTTCTAAGTATTTACATTAATTTTTAAGTTATCTAAGTTTAAAATCGAAAAAAGTATAATTTTTAGTAAGCCTAATTTTTAAGGATTGCGAACTGTAGTTGAAATTAACCCATTATTTACTCCTTTATGCGAGTAACATAATCATTAAAAAATATCATCGCGAATAAAACCCCTTTGAATGCATGTATTATTTTTGTTTATATGTGTATGAATGTAGGTTTATAAATATACCTATTTTCCTTACTATTTAAAGACTTTTTGGGACACATTGTGCAGTTAAAAGAACTACCTCCATTGCATGTCTTACATGAATTATGGCAAGGTTGACACGTTTCTCCGTTTAACCATTCAGCTTCTTTACATTTCGGAATGCAGTTACCATCAATTAGGATAGATGATTTTTCGCAAGATGTGCAAAATTCAGCATGACTTTGACAAGATCTACATGATGATCCACAAGGTCGACAGATAAAATTGTCTTTTATGTCTTTGTATTTAAACATATCTACAATTGAAACAACAAATCTTGTTTTAAAAAGAAAAGATTATCTTTTTAAAGAAAAGGTCAATCATTTAAAGAATCACATCAAAATTGTTTTAGGTATAGTACTATCCTTTGACTTCAATGTTGCAACTTGCTTAGCTAGTTATAGTGTTTCACTACTTTACCAATAAAACAAATAATTACATTTCGGACATTGCTGGACACATCTTCCATGAAGCAGAACTGCTGATGAAGGGCAAGATAAACAACCAGAATGGCTTCCATTTTCACAAGATGAACAAGAACTATGACATGGCAAGCATTCGCAACATACTTCATCTGTATACATGTGTACAGGACATGATTCTACACAATACTAAACATAAAAATGATTTTAAGTATATATTACATGCATACACAAAAAAATCTTCATCAACATATTGCACACAATCAGAACTATAACTTTTGAGAGGCAATTTATATAAGTGAAGGAAATTTTTTAAAAATTTAATGGAAGATATTTAATTAATAAACTAATAAAAATGTACTTTGATATTAGCAGTTTTGTAAAAATATCCTTTACAACTAATGCAATTATGAGGACCAGATCCAATACATCCCTGATCACATAGTGCATGACATACATAAGATGTCTTTATTGATTTGTTTAAAAATTTCTGATTGCCAGGCTGATGTTCAGTACCATAGATAATAAGCTCTACATCTTCTAAGAATCCTTGACCATAATCATCAAGTTCTATCACAATATTAAAAAAAGTTATTGCTTTAAATCTATTTCAATTTTAATTGAGATCAACTTATTAGCAAAAACACTACTGCAGTGCAAGTGCATCATAATTGCTGCACCTGTTCTTTGAAAACTTACAAACAAAAAAAAACAACATATTAAAAGCAGTAAAATAAAAAATTAAATCTCTGACTTTTTATTTAATCAATCAGAATAACAAATAAAATAAAGAAACCAACTAGTTTAAAATTAAAATTATCTCTACAGTCATGCAACACTGGGTAAATGCTGAAGTCAAATACTTAACCTAAATGGTCAAGGCCAAGGACAGTGCCTTAAAAGTTTAAAAAAACATTTTGAGCTCTGTATAGTGGAGCGCTGTATAGTAGACCACAGTTTAGAACTAAAAACCTTGTAAAAAAAGCACTAAATCTTGTCTAGTAAAAAATTTTGTCAGAAATCTATTGTTTATCTTTCTTCTAGTATTTTATATTAATTATTTTACAACAATAAAAAATTAAATATTTATAAAAAATTGATCTTCGCTTTAAAAAGAAAAAAAAAAAAATTAATTTAATTTTTATCATATTAATTGCGAGTTAATATATAATTGCAAGTTAATCTAACAAGATTACCAAACATGTAGTTTATCAATAGTATAATATAAAATATACTATTGATAAACTACATGTTTGGTAATCTTGTTAGTTAGGCAAATTTTTTGAAGCCTTAGCAAGTGCTACCCCTGGCCTTGACCACAGAGCTTAAGTAATTGACCTCAGTATTTTCCTAGTGTTGCATGGCTGTAGACATAACTTTAAAGTCTAATATAAAATAGTAAATCTATTTAACTATCTTTAATGCTACAATTTAGCAAGCATTTAATTGAGTTTTATATCCACTGAGCTTTAATTTTGTAAAAACTATGTAAGTTGAAATATTTTTTTAGTCAGAAATTTTTTTAGTTTTTCTTTTTTCTTATGTGCAATTGTTTAATTTGAAAAAACTAATTTGAATAGACTAATCTTTATTTTTATAACAAGTTTTAGTTCAATTATTTGTAAAACTATTCATCATAAAGTCCAGTCCATGAACAAAAAATAATACCTTTACTTATAAACTTGATTTTCCATAAACCAACTGCACTCTCTCCCCAAAAATGATTTGTCAAAAACTTCCAGTTTTTAAATTCTCCTCCACGTATGTCCATTTTTCTTTCTTTTAAAATCCAGCTTTCTGTACCACTTGGAGAAACAATCAATATCTCTGCTGCTCCACGCCTGTAATGATAAAATGTTGCAGCAACATGCACATGTTCAATGTAATTGACAACTTGAGCAACTTTTGTACATCCTGTTGTGTTAAACTGCAGAACTAATGGGATGCTATTATTAAAGCGGTTGTGACTAAAAATAAAAAAGTTGGATTATGAAAGAAAAGAAAGAACTTATAAATAATAACTAACAGAAAAAACTCACGGGAAGCGCTTAATTTGCTTTTTAAGATGACATAAATGCTGCTCCCCCACAGTAATCCAATTTTCTGCAATATTCACAAGGTTCTCAGCATCCACTATTCCAAAGCCAAAACGATGACTAAACTGTTTTCCAGCACCATTAAACTGAAAATCATCTCCCAGAAGTTTATCCAGTTTTGAAGACTCAACCAGTATATGTTGAACATCACGCCATGTTAGTCTTGGACTAAATGAAAACTTTTGTTATTATTGTATCAACTGTATAATAAATTTACTTAAATGCTATGAAAAAGCTAAGGAATCTCAGACTGAACTATTGATCAAATTTCATAGTTTAAGAATTGTTATCAACAAGTTATTATTAACAAAGCTGAATTATTATTGACTGAATGGAAATTTTACTATAGCTTTTTTACATAATTATTTTAGCAAGTTAACTTAAATATTATCATATAACTTACTTAAATTAGTTTATTTCACTTTCTTTATCCTTTCAAATGATTAAAAAATTTACAAATAAAGTTTCATTCCATTGTCAAACAGAAATCACATTTGTTAATTAAAGTTTGTTGCTGTAAATTATTAAAAAATTACACTACATAAAAAATGTTTACTAAAGCCATTTATAAAACACATCCAACACTTACAATAGAATTAAGTTATCATCAAACTAAAATTTGACATATTAAAAAAAATAACAATAATTTTTTCAAAGTAAGCTAAAGTGCTACATCAGTACTGTAAAATGTTTTCTCTTTAAGATAAAGGAGGTAGATTTGCTTCAATAAGTTTTACAATGTTATTTACTTTACTTGTAATGCAAGAGCAATAAGTCCAGCAACAATTGGTGGAGATACTGAAGTACCTGAGTGACTATCAGTACATCCTTGATTTAAGTCAGTAGTTATCTAAAAAAAGAAAACACTTTTAAAAAACTTTTCAAACATTTAACAAAATGTTTATTCATACAAAATTTGAAATCACTAAAAGGAGCATACAATTTCATAAAAAAACATTCTTACTACTCTACGATCTAGCTTAGTAGTCCCACTGCTGTAAGCTGAAACAAGTGTTGATGCGCAACTCTCAGAGTAAGATGGTTGAACACCTATAGAACTCACTGCACTTACTGATATAGTGTAAATACTATTTGTATAACCGTCACAATTACAATTATCATGGTATTTGCCACCATTTCCAGAAGCCCAAACCACAACACTTCCTTTACCTTGCCTGCCCTAAATATTTATTTAATTTACTTTAATATTGTTATTCTTTTCTGTTATTCTATCATTATTCTTTTCAAGATTGATGCCAATTATCATTACCATGTTGTCTGCTGTATTCTTCAATGGAAATATTTTACATTTAGAAATTAACATAACAGCAGACAAAGTTAGCAAGACAAAGTAACAGCAAACAACATATGAAGTTAAGATTATAATGCCAAGCCAAACTAAGGTTGTGTGAAATATTAAATACTGAAATATTTATATATACAGACAATTTACTAAAACTACTTTTTTTTTAAATTCTAGTTTGGAGTATTAAGATCTTTAATGTAATGTAAATAAAACTATTTTCCTAACTTAAAATTAAAACTTCTTAAAAATATAATAACTTTCTCATAAAACTTCTTTCATTCTGAGAAAGTAAATGCATTTATAACATTTTTTTCTAAATATGCAAAATTAAGAAATGTAAAAGAGTATCATTAAAGAGAGGTTTTGTTTTCCAGAAAAACCCAAAACATTTTTACATTTGTAAAATAAAAATTGAAGTTAAAAAAAAAGATTTAATGAGAAACATGTAGAGCTAGAACTAAAAATGAAATTTTTTAAAACTTTAGACATAATAAAACTTGCATATTTAGCTCCATATTCCAAAGCCGTTTGGGTAAGAAAACCAGGACCTTCTACAGTTTCGCCATCATCTTGCGGTCCCCAAGAAGAGCTGTAAATATCAATATAATCACGAGCATGACTCAATGATTGAGCTTCAACTAAATCTGTAATTTCACCATCTAACATTCGTATTCCTATAATACAAGAAAAAACCTGAAACATTTCTACTTTTAACACTACTATGACTTTTGGTCTCTTAAATCATATCATATATATCAAAGCCACTAAAAAAAAACCTAGGTTGTACACATTCAGAAATTTTGTATCCAAATAGTGCTAAAGGGAGGGTGACATCACGGTTGAATTAAGAGCATGTAATTTAAAAGTTATGCTCGTAGCTCAAAATTATAAAACAAACAAAATAAAAAAAAACAAAAAAACCATATAAAAATCAAATAGTCATATAAAACATGGTAATTCAATTTAAATAAAATAGACTAATTAAATTTACATCACATATAACTTTTGTTACCTATTTTAAATATTGATATTTTTTGTTCTTATGAAAGTTCTAAGGTGTGAATATCTCATTAACACTTTTGAACTTACAGGTGAAAACTCATCTTTTAACTTATCACCTAAGTCTTTTATTACATTTTTTTAAACAAGAAATATGACTTCCATAACTGGAATCAAATTTTTTCTCAGATTGTTTAATTTTCTCAGATTGTTCAGTATCTATTCTGAAGTATTAGTCAATTCACCATAAGAAAGAAAAAACCATTTAGATAGTCTTGTAGAATCTTTTGGATAACAACCAAGTTCTGGAACATCTTGATGTAGTTTTGAATCTATGAAACCATTGTGGTCCTTCTTTAAGTCCAGGATACAATTTCAATACCTTGTTATCAAGTTTTAAAATAGTTTTCAGCATATCTTTATCTACATTTATTCCATTTTGAAGAGTAAACTTATTATTTAGAATGTGAATTTGTAACAGTTTTGATAAATGCAGAAGAAGTACTTTTCTACTGTCATCAAAAAGGTTACTTTTTTTTTTCATTATCTGACAACTGTTTCCACAAACCCATATTTGAAGACCCCATGTCACTCACTGTGCAAAAAACTTTAAAACCCATCTTTTTTATTTATTAGGCCCATATAATCTATCATGTTTTTAGAGATATGCCGTATCTTCAAACATTTTCTTTTTATCAAAGCTAATCACACATTGCAGTTTTTGAGATGTTGATTTGCTTTAGCAGATACTTTCATCACTTATAGTAAAAAGTGAAAAATAGCTATTTAAAAGACATAATAATATTTTTGCAACCTTAAAATATCTCCACAAAGTTTCTTACTAGTAGTTTCATACTCTACATCTGGCTGAACATCTTGAATTTGTATTTTATTTTAGTCATCACTTCAGTATACAAAAATTGTCTTGGAAAATTCAATAGAGCAGAGATCTTACGTGAATAAAAAGAATAAAAATCCTGTTACATACTTTGATAATAACCTGATAAAATTAGGATTTCTTATTCCCACTTAAGATCACCAACTACTTGACTTTTCCAGAAGGATCATCAAAGAATTATTGATTGATTACAAGTGCCAACAATACTGGTTTATCTAAATCTTATTATAGAACACACAAATGTACCTTCTTTGACAGAGGATCATCTAGATTTACATCACCGGCATGGTTCCTACCAAAACTTTTCTAGGAAAAGATCTAGATCTTTTCATCATTCTACTAGATCTACTAGTAGCATTTGTGACTAATGGAACATTTATCAATTTTTGGCTTGAACTTAGAGGTAAATTTTGGCTATGAACTACATCTTCTTTTAATGTTTTGTTTTTTTTAAATTTTATCACACAATAGTTCATTAAATCTCATTTAAAATCTGAAAGAAGAAATTGATGAGCAAACATTTTTCAAAATAAAGTTAACTTCATCTTTGTAATGACTAGCTTAAATCTCTCTGGTAGGAACTATCATTGTCTTTGGGAGATGCACATCTATTACCTCCCATTTTAAAGCTAAAAGTAATGTCATTTGTAAATTTTTAATAAATTTCCAATATAAAATATCATATCAGTAAATTATTTACAAAATATAAACAGTGCATGTGGTATATAAAATCAAATCCAAATATTAAGTGAAAATTTACTACCAGTATGAGCCCTATCAAGTAATCTAATGTAATATGGTATTTAAAAAAATCTAAATTGTATTTAAAAACTATTTTAAAAGTAATAGATGTTATTTTAAAGATTTAGTTAAAAGTCATATTAGGGTCAACTATATTAACTAAAATTAAAAGTTGACCAACGAAGAAATGATTAAATATTTAGGTTTTTTATGGTCTATTAATATAAACATAATTATAATATATTATCTTATTAATAAAAATATTGCAATTTAAATCATTTTAAAAGAAATGAACAATTCACATTTATTACACTAAATTAACTATAAATTTGTTAAATTTCTTCACAAGAAATTAAAAAATATCTTTGAGATTAAATTTGATGAACTGTATTTTATCCAGCAGTGACATTATAGCAGAAAGAAAAATGGCAGACAAAATGCGTGCTTTTCACCCTCCTGATCAATCCATAACTTAATAAAACCTTTTAACAAAATATGAGGACATATTAAGTAATATAAGGTAATCCAACAACAAAAATATTATGAAACAACTTTTCTGTAGAAATACCTTGTTTAGATTTTTCTACATTAGTTATATATAATGTTTTAAGTTTTAACTATCTTTCAAAAACTTTCATTTTTTGTTTGCTATATTGTGTAAAGCTTTCTAAGAATCTATTTCAAACTAACATCAGATCATCAAGCTAAAAAGAACATAATAAGCATAATAAAAAGAAATAGGACTAAAATTATAAAAACAAGGCTATTTACTGCAAGTTATTAAATAGAAATTATCATATAAATATATCTTAGCTTTACCACCAATCCTAGCACCATAAGCAACTCCAACAATGCAGTTAGAATTATTTGCAACAGCTGCTGCCACACCAGCACATCGTGTACCATGCCTATAGTTTAAAAAATGTTTAAATTTGTTTAATTTATGTTCATCTTGAAGCTGATTTAAATTTCAACAAAATATTAAAAGGAAATAATGGAATTTTTAAAATTTTACTAGTTTGATATTTTGAAATGAATAAGAAAACCAAATTAATAGAAAAAAAAACAAACAAACATTTACAACTAAGAAGTAAAACAAAAAAAAAATTTTGTATCATAAAATAATAAAGAAAATTCTATATCAGAAAAATATTTATTTAATAAGTTTGGGTACAATTTATATTTGTTGCTTTTTTGCAATTCTTCAATAAAGAGCATCATGCTGTATCTACATTGTTTTACCTAAGAAAAGTGAAAATAAAAGAGCAAAGAAAATGAAGTTGTTTTAGAACAAAATTTTTTGAATCTTAAGTTAAGGATAAAATGATTGCTAACTGGATTTCTATTTTTCTTCTAAACTTTAATACAACATGCTTGATCAACAACATATAAATTATAAAACATGTATTGAAAACTCTATGGCTAAAAACTTATGTATAGCAGAGCTAGCCTCTCTAAATTTTATGATTCCAACTAACTTGCAATATAAAGTATAAGTCTGTTATTTAGAATGCACTTTATTTTGAAAAAATTTTAAGTGCCTAAAATTTGCCTTAAGAAAATCTTATAAATTACACTGCTTATTTCAAACTCTAATGTTTCAAAAATGTCTTTATTTTGAATATTTTTTCTAGTCATATGATAAAAATTCCATCCTTTAACTTGAACTTTGAGAGCAAATGAATAAAAATAACAAATAAAGTTAAAAACTTTAACTTAAAATTGATTGACTGATATTTTATAAAACTTTAAATAGTTTAAACAAATTTAAATGTTTTATAAAATTTCAAATATCTAAATTAGGCATTTGAAATTCTATTAAACATTTAAATGTTAATTACTTTATATGTGTATATTGTTAATTACCTTGTATGTGTATACACATTCCTAAGAGTCTACCAGAAAAAGCTAAACTATTAATAGTATTTGAGTTGATTCAACATTTTTCTTTGCTTGCTATAAATGGCAATGAATATAAAAACACTTTTCTTTCTTTTTTATTACCCAATTTATATGATATTTATAAAATGCTATTTCAAACAAAATATTTGGTACCTTGAAAGTTGGTAATAACTTTTACTGTATTAGATATCAAAAGGTCTGAACTTGAGATTGAAGAGCATATCTCAATTTTCTTATTTGATGGATCAAATTAACTTAAGCATAATTTTACCTAATCCAACCTTTTTAGAAGTAACTTGAAAGAAACTTTCTACTTTTTTCATATTTATCTTTAATAGTGAAAAAATCATATTTTCAAATAGTGTTAAGCTTCTGGCTCTTTTTGAAATCTTTTTTTAAAAAAAAATTAGGGTGAGCTGATTACAATGTTTAAAGAAACATTTTGAGAAGAAAGCTTGTGAAGAAAAATGACAAACTTTTTATTTCTTATGATAAATTTTTTAAATCTTATTACATCTATATATACATATATATGATAAACTTGTTTTATATTATTAGCAGCATTAAAATAAGAAATAAGTTAAGAGAAACCTGTTGTCCTCCCTCCAGTTACTTCTAGGAGATGGATCAGTGTCATTGCTATTGTAATCAAAACTTGCTTTAGAATCCTACATTTAAAAAAAAAACTTAAGTAAATATTCTAAAACTGATTACTTGATTATAATTCAAGAAATAATTTTTCACATTCCTAGTAAGAAACAAAAGTGTTTATGCCAATAGTAGCTGTCATTTAGAAGATAGAAGATTTTATCATGCAATCAGTATGCATTCACAAGAGTCTAAATAACTTTGCAAATATTTTTTAAATAATGTGTGATTTTATGGAACAAGTGAAGTGCAGAACTAGTACTTTAAAATCATGATGCATAGAAACATGCTTGAGACCTTGCAACATATCCACAGAATTTTTTTTTATTATCATCAGAAAAAATTTCCTCATTTAAAAAATTTTTAAGATAAATTTTTTAGTGGTGACCTGGGGAGCAACCACACTTTTTTGGGAGTACCCAGGAATTTAATTGTTAAAGATAGGTAACTAAGAGGCATGGGGCATACTCAAATTTTTAGTATGTTGATACTGGTGTTAAATGACTTAAAAATTAAAGTAATTGGAACTAAACCAACTCCTTAACTACATAAAAACTCCTCACACGCATTGACATAGAAACTGAAAGCATATTTGTGGCTATTATATTGACATTTGATCAACCAAATGTGATCAATTTTTTACATCTTTAGGTATTTTAAATGAATGCTTCAAATAAAAACTTCTTATATGGATTTATAATATAGGCATGATATATCAGCCATATTGATATGGCTGATATAAATGGGCACAAATCAAAAATGAAAGACTTATTTGTCAAGATTTTGAAGTTAAAAAGACAATAGAATTCGACTGCCATTGTAAAATCAACATCCCCAACAATGCAAGGAAAAGTTCTGTCCAGTTCCATCTAAGATTTAAGCATAAATGATGCAGGGAACACCTTAGCTTTGAAAACTTTTAGTCCAAAGCAACTCACTGTCTCTTTCAGAAAGACTGAGGTTAAGAAACATTTTTTTTCTTTAGATAAATTGAACAATCT